>NC_051415.1:4629276-4629438 GCF_015228065.2 Penaeus monodon
TTGTAACTGATGTGCTTTGTTCTGCATATTATGACCACTAATTTCTTTCGTTATAACTATCGATAATGACAATCATTTTATAGCACACATCACAAGCATCATAAATCAGTCAAAAAAATTTTCAGAAAAAAAAACATATTGTCATGGTTCATAGAAAAAAAA
>NC_051415.1:4629637-4629773 GCF_015228065.2 Penaeus monodon
CTACATGCATACGAACCCACAGACTTCAGTGCCTAACAACAACAACAACAGGACCGGCAGGGCCCTGGGCACGGCCTACGCCCGGTCACACGAAGGGACAATGCCGAGCAATTTGTGGTCACCCGTTTCGGCCTAC
>NC_051415.1:4630143-4630309 GCF_015228065.2 Penaeus monodon
CCCCCCCACACACACATATCGTAAAAAAACTTCACCAGTTTCGTATTTTGTTGCGATATAAACTCTATTTCTTGGACTTCCGCGTGTCCCAGACAGGCTATGTGGTTCCCCGGAAATGCTTAGTCGTCTCCATGATGTGTGCGCAGCGATGACTCCGTGGAATGAT
>NC_051415.1:4631120-4631251 GCF_015228065.2 Penaeus monodon
TTACACCCCGAGCACACACAGCCGAGGTCAAATTATCGGTCATACGAGGTCAGCGGAAATCCCAGCCCCCCCCCCCCTTAACCGTCCTACCTGTCAGTCAAATCACATGAAAAGAATACCTGGCAACTATT
>NC_051415.1:4631420-4631711 GCF_015228065.2 Penaeus monodon
GTTCACCTCTTCCCCTTTTCCCTCCTTTCCTTCTTATTCTCCGTTCCGTCTGTCACTCCTTCTCGGCTTTCCTTCTCACCTCCTCCTTCCCTTCTCTTTTTCTCCACCTTTTATTTCCTCTTCCCCATCTCCCCTTCCCTTCCCTCCTCATCCCCCCCTCACCACAAAACCCACTTCCTTAAAGCTCATTTCCCCTCTCCCCTCCCCCCTCCCCCCTCTCCCTCTTCTCTTTCTGTGTGCTCACCGAGTCTTGACAGACAGACACGTAGGTGGGCAGCACGGTCTTTTGGT
>NC_051415.1:4632030-4632109 GCF_015228065.2 Penaeus monodon
TCAGAATCCACCTATCACCACCGCGTGCGATTTCCGCTCAAGAAGATGGATCGGTCGGGTTGTGGCACGTGTGGATTGC
>NC_051415.1:4632377-4632530 GCF_015228065.2 Penaeus monodon
ACGGTTTATTCTCAGCAAATTTTCACGAGTAGAGTAGTGGACAAAGATATAACTACGTCAAAGTTCGTCCCATACCCCAAGCGGCCGTAAAGGACATGTTCGTGGATGCTCAATGCTCACAAAGCCAAAGGATGATGCGTTAGGGTGGCTATC
>NC_051415.1:4632606-4632782 GCF_015228065.2 Penaeus monodon
AAAGGAGCGGCCGGGCGCGAACCAAGGACCTTGCGATTGCAAAGCCAGCGCTATACCACTGAGCTATGCCACGCCTAACTATGTCATTAGCAGTGGCATAATAATGATGCCCGGTTGCGAAGCAAGAAAAAAAAATACATCTTCATTAACAAAACCAACAATCAAAGATGTTCACA
>NC_051415.1:4633045-4633239 GCF_015228065.2 Penaeus monodon
GCCTCCCAGGAAAACCGAAGAAGCAAAAATCTTTCCGACACACAAGCAAGGTCATCAGTCGAGCGTTTTTAATAGAGGGCCAGACCCTCTCGGACCCCGGCGGAAGTTGGGGTGTCGGGTGTCACACAGGCATCGGCGGGGTGTGGCACTTCCTGACCTCTGGTGTGGGGGGGGGCAATACGTGGGGGTTGTGA
>NC_051415.1:4633300-4633713 GCF_015228065.2 Penaeus monodon
TACGAAAAAGGATAAGAATCTAAAAGAAAGAGACAAGGAGATACAGGGGGGGGATAAAAACCAAACTAAAACAAAGAAAGCAATAGAAAAAAAGAACAAGAAAAAAACAAAAAAATGGAAAGACCCAGAAGAGATCAAGAGAAAGAGAAGGGAGCACAGAGGAAGGGGGTGGGGGAGGGGAGTGGAGATGCCACAATAAGTCAGGTCAGCCTAGTATTTAGCTAGGTCGACACAGCTCCCGTTACCCAGGATATGGTTGGCTATTTTGAAGATCCCCCTCCCTGTGTGTTGGCCATTTGACTTGCAACGTGTTCGAAACGTGTCCATTGTGTTTTAACCCTGTTTGACTTGACTTTACATCTGCTTCATAAGGATAATATGTCCTGTGCCTTTCAGCTTTTATTTTTCCTTGT
>NC_051415.1:4633738-4633920 GCF_015228065.2 Penaeus monodon
TTTTCTTTTTATCTCTTCTCTCTCTCACCTCTTTTTTATTATTTTTTTATTCGTTACTCTCTTCACCTTTTTTTTCTTATCATTATTATTAGTAACATTTCTCTTGTGTGATATCTTTCGATTTTTTATACAGTATTATTACCTTTACGGTAATCCATCACCTTTTTCTTTTATATTCGCAA
>NC_051415.1:4633988-4634147 GCF_015228065.2 Penaeus monodon
TCACGATACTTGCACATCGGAAATTATAAATAGTTCTAATGCATCTGATCTTTCGTCCGAATGCGTATGTGAAATTAGACATGACTCTCTATATACGTAATAAGTGACTAAATAACTTTATTTATGTAACATCATGACGCGGCGACGGGTTTGGGACGA
>NC_051415.1:4634363-4634696 GCF_015228065.2 Penaeus monodon
CGCAGCCCATAGACGAAAGAACCCCCAGCAAATAAGGCATCTGGGACCATCTATTAAAGGCAATTTGGCTTCCAACCCCATCAGCACGCGCGGCAGAACCCAAACGGGGGGGAGTTAATCGTCCAACCGACCTCCGGCGACCGACCTGCCATCTGCCTGTCGGCGTGACGACCCGGTCAGCTGAGGTGCTAATTGCGTTAATAGGCAATCTACATGTCCCTCCCCCTCCCCCTCCTCCCCCCTGCGCATAATTAATGATAGGTCAGCAAAATGAGCGTTTCGATGTCGCCGGCCACCGGAACAAATTTAAGCTCTGTGGCGCTGATGTTATTG
>NC_051415.1:4634740-4635010 GCF_015228065.2 Penaeus monodon
TTCCACTCAATCCGTGAATTGGCATTTTTGTTTATATCAATTATGCATTTATTTTTAGGTATGTTTGAACACTTGCAGAACTGGGGATAATTATGATTACCGTGAATTGCATAATTCTTTGGCGTCGTGTTAGGTAATGGTATGAGTTTGGGAATTATGCAATTAATTTAATGGGCAAGTTAATCTACACTGCACGTACACATTAATTACATCTTGTATAAGCACACGGAAAAAGACACACGTATACGTATGGATACCAACTCACGCGCG
>NC_051415.1:4635063-4635267 GCF_015228065.2 Penaeus monodon
CAATCCGGCGCCGATTTATCAGCACGGGCGCCAGGCGTCGCCCCGAATTCCGAGTACGACGTCGACGCCGGTAAACCTCGCGACCGGTATCAACGTATCAGGCGACCGGCATTCCGCCCGTGCCATCCAGATCCCTCATTAGATAAAGAACTTGATTATACTCCGTATTCTTCGGCGTGTGGCATTCTTCTCTAGAATGCAGAC
>NC_051415.1:4635292-4635749 GCF_015228065.2 Penaeus monodon
ATCTCGTAACAAACAATAAATTCGCGTCTAATGGAGAAAGGGTTTTCGGAATCAGGGGCTGGTCCCTTACCAGAACGGTCTTCGGGGACGCGAAAGATATTCTTTGGAGTTCTATATCTTTTTATTGTTTATTTATCTTCATTAAAAAAACATCTTACACCTTCTATTTTTCTTTATTATTTATCTCTTCCATCTTGATACAAATATCTTTAATGCTTATGCTCTCCGTGCAAAGCCAGACCTAAATCCACACACAAGGTGGCGTTGTAAGTGCGTTCATTCATAAAGCACAATGACCAGCAACAACAACGGTTCTTCTACCTAATGCGTTCAGTCAGTGACACATAAAGCAAATGAAGCATGAATGAACACAACACAGAACTAACAGAAGCAACACAGATCCAGTGAGCTAACCGGTGAGCACCAAATTAGATACACATGTAGTTAGTTAAAATGC
>NC_051415.1:4635776-4636340 GCF_015228065.2 Penaeus monodon
ATACACAACAACTAAACAAGTTCTTCGTATATAAGATTAGGTCACGAGGTCCTTCAGACGGATATCCTCATTAACTCAGCGCGAAACAAACTACAGCAGATTGGCCAGTAAGTGAGAACACAGGGGCACTTTCTATACTTACGTACTTACCGTGTACATCTACTTACGTACGAGATGTTGGAGGCGAAGGATACAACCGAAATCGACATCGTGATATGCAAACTCACCTGGAAGAGAGAAAAAGTAAAATATATTAATCTCGTGAAATGATTGCGTCATGCAAGCATTCTTGACATCAACAATTCATCTTCATACTATATTGTATTGGGAATTCTCGACGTCACACTGACACGAGGAGGTCTTTTGAAACGCGCGAATACAGACGTCACGCCCAACGGAAAATCGCGTATTAAGATGCCACGGCATGTTATGTTTGGCTTCCATGCGCCTGATAAAAATTCTTTTAAAAATGCATGACGGATTTTTTTTTTTTGTAAGGGTGTCAAGATGACGGGACGAGGAGGGAGGGGAGGGATAAAAGGGGGATAGATAGTAAAATGGGGA
>NC_051415.1:4636465-4636652 GCF_015228065.2 Penaeus monodon
TACAATATAAAGGGAATGAAAGGAAAGGATGAGGAGAGGAAATGTGTGAATGGTGAATGAACAATAGAGAGAGAGATAAAGGAACGTTGGATTGAGGAAACAGAACGAGTAAGAAGGGGAAAATCAAATAAACAAGGGGGGAAGAAATGTAGAGAAGAGAAAAAATCACGATTAAAGGGAAGGCATA
>NC_051415.1:4636781-4637071 GCF_015228065.2 Penaeus monodon
AACGAAACAGAAAGAACCAAACACCAACCTCTCCCCCTCTCACGCCCCCCCCCGTAAAAAATCAAAACAAGGAAATAAACAAAAAAGCGAGAGCGGGAAAAGGAGGGAAGGGGGGGGGGGTCAAGGACACTATAAATAAAGAAGGTTGAAGCCAAACACGACCTAGCACGACCCTCAGTCATCAGCGCCTTATGCCATGCCATAACAGTGACAGGATCATGAGTCACAGTGACATTCACTTGTCGGATTAACACTCCGTACTCAATGGCACTTTTAGACACTACATGAGG
>NC_051415.1:4637310-4637379 GCF_015228065.2 Penaeus monodon
GACGAGGTAAAACTCTGCAGATATATATTACCATCACTTTGTAGAACAAATACTCAAAGATAAAAAAGT
>NC_051415.1:4637450-4637585 GCF_015228065.2 Penaeus monodon
AAAAGGCAATAATCAAACAGAACGCAGATAGAAGCAGAGATAAGAATGATGAATAAGACTCAATACTATCCCAGGTCGCTTACAAAACAAACACACGAGCGAGGGACTTAACCGTAGCTCATATCACAACATTTC
>NC_051415.1:4638122-4638426 GCF_015228065.2 Penaeus monodon
CCGCTCATGCTCTGAACCCCACAATTAACACTTGATAACGTGTGGCATGGCACCTGCATCGCTTGCCTGGGTTATTGGCCCTCATTAAGAGGCTAAGAAGACTCAAGTGGCTCTCTTGGCACACTTTGTCTCCCCCTCAAGCGATGGCACTGTGGCCCAGATTTACCCTGGGAGCTGCATCGGCACCAGGGTCATTGAGGTCTGTTTTTCCACGTGTCGCCCTCACCTCTTTTTTGAACGCCTGTGAGCGGCGCTTAACAAGTTGGTGTCAGGTTAATCAGTTGCTGTCGATTGCTTGTGGGAA
>NC_051415.1:4639186-4640105 GCF_015228065.2 Penaeus monodon
CAGCTAACAGCAGATACAGGGCAGTTCCCATAGGATGCGAACAGAGGAAGATAGATGACATGGGAAGAAAATGGCTGGGAGGAAAAATAAAAGCAATGGCAGTTGCGATAATGGAAAATGGAAGCCGATGGTTTGGACCGGGAGAGAAATAGGTCAGAGCCGATAATATCAAGATTAGGTAAAATGGCGGCTGAAGAAGACACGGGAGAAGGGAGGATGATGATAAAACGCAAAATATGCCTCAGGCTTTCCTTGCCTCTCTCGGGGAGTGAGGTCAGGTTAGGTCAGCGCTCCCGAAAGAAACCCTTTTCAACCGCAAATGGCGGCAATAAACTATATTCATTACTTCGCAGATCCAAGCTAATAATACATAACGACTTCTACCATTATTTTCCTCTTTGCCTCATCAAGCAGGACGCCCAAATTATTCACATCTGGCCGTTTATTCAAATTTCATATCTCGACAGGATGGAGGTTCTCATATTGCATACTTTTCGCATATAATACAGAACTATGTCACCGTATATTGTGCTGAAAGGGCGGCCATATGCATCCGGCCTCATGTCTCTATTGAAAAACTCGCATTTCTCTCACTAAACATCATCAGGTAAGCCACGCAAAGAAAAGTTGAAAGCAAAATATTCTTATTTTACGGTATTATAAAACGAATTTAGAAATGTAGCTCTTAGATCCTGAGAACACTGAATGGTAAAGATGTCAACAACCGCAGAGTCATACTCTTGGGTACTAAGTAATAATATATAGTGATACAGGAATACAGGAGGAGGCGAGGAACAGGGAGTAGGGAGAGGCGAAGAGGAGGGTGAGGAGGAGGCGAGGATGAGGGAGAGAGGGAGAAGGAGAGGAATAGGGAGTAGGGAGAGGCGAAGAGGACGGTGAGGAGGAGGCGAGGATGAGG
>NC_051415.1:4640346-4640423 GCF_015228065.2 Penaeus monodon
CTGACGTCCTTTTTTGTTAAATCATTAGGTTATTCAAACCATTTTAAAGAATGTAAATGTGTTAAATAAAATTATTG
>NC_051415.1:4641130-4641352 GCF_015228065.2 Penaeus monodon
GCCGCCTCCGCCGCCAGGTCCTCCCTCAACTGACCCAACTTCGCGCTTGACTGATGCGCAAGCGCCACCAACCCCAACAGACACCAGGGGCACGTGCCATGACCGCACTTTCTGACCTTTGACCTGGGCTATACGATGCCCACTTCCCCGCCCCCTCCCCCGCGCCGCAACAGCCTATCCGGTTCTTCCTACCCAAACATACCCCTACCAACGCTCAGCCAT
>NC_051415.1:4641477-4641734 GCF_015228065.2 Penaeus monodon
TCCCCACGGCCCCACCTCCCCATTTTCACCCACCCATCCTCAACTCCCCATTCTCACCCACCCTTCCCCCCTCCCTCCCCTCTCCCCAACGCCCCTACTCGACCTAATCTGACCGGATGTGAGAGAGCAGCTGGGAGCACGTGCCACGCTCCGATGCCTGCCAACCGTCGCTCGTTGCCATGACAACCGCGTGCCAAACAGGGGACATGCTTGTGTATATTGAAGTGTGAGGAGGAGGGTCTTTGGATTACCGATAC
>NC_051415.1:4641844-4642178 GCF_015228065.2 Penaeus monodon
GGCTTAGGGGTCGGTTTATGAACTGCCGTGCGGATGTGGAGTAATGCATACACGAAGGATTACTGATAACCGGATGACACGGCTCTGGAAAAGACGACACAGCTGAGAGTGGAATGACACAAATGAAAATGAGAATGACACGACCGGCACTGAAAATAACGAAACGAATCACTGAAATTGAAAGTGAAACAATTGGCACAACATGTGGGCAAACCCGAAGCTATTTACATGTGACAATAGTAGTTGATATTAATTATTCAAAATATTTGTCCATTGTAATTATTTCCTTTAAATGGCTATATAAATATATATATGGATAAGACTGATGACGTGC
>NC_051415.1:4642885-4642985 GCF_015228065.2 Penaeus monodon
AACACAGAACATATGTTTCATGATTAAATTGATAAACACAAATCTATATTCAAAATGCCCCCCGCACCAAACGCATGGTTTAAAATTAATATAATATTTG
>NC_051415.1:4643004-4643225 GCF_015228065.2 Penaeus monodon
CATGGAAGGATTTTATTGCTATTTTGCATGCGATAACTAACTAATATTGATATTCACGGCAAAATCATGTCACACGAATAATCCGTATCTATATATGTTACATCTTTATCCTAATGAAATATCTATTCAATAAAATGGTAATCCACTGATCTAACTATATCGTGATTCTTTTTTATGACATTTTTATACGAACATAAACCAAAAACAACAAATACATACAT
>NC_051415.1:4643313-4643537 GCF_015228065.2 Penaeus monodon
GGGGTTAAAGGGAGGAGGAGGAAGAGGAGATTAAAGGAAGAGAGAGGAAGGAGATAGGAAGGAAGAAGAGGTAGAAGGAAAGAGAGAGGAGGAAGAGGGTTAAAGGGAGGAGGGAGAGAAGGAGAAAGGAAGGGAAGAGAGAGGTAGGAGGGAAAGAGAGGAGGAGGAAGAGGAGGGTTAAAGGGAGGAGGGAGAGAGGGAGAAAGGAGGAGCAAAATCTGCTT
>NC_051415.1:4643838-4644397 GCF_015228065.2 Penaeus monodon
CACTTGACGTATGATAAATAAACTATAGAGCAGTAGGAATTTGACACAAGTATTTTGTAATCTGTGTCGGATTTGTCAATTAATAGTGCCAGCTGTGTCATTTTCAATTTCAGTTTCGTTGTTTTCACTATCAGATGTTTATGTAAAGTTTTAACTGTTTTTTTTTCAGTATCGGTTGTGTCATTTCAGTGTCACTTATGCTCTGTCCTCTTTCTGTTTCTGCGGTGTCATTTCAGTGTCAGTGGTGTTATGGTTCAGTGTCATTTGAACGCCTGTTACGCTGTATTTTTCAGGGCCAGTTGTGTCATTTTCGAGTTCAGTTGTCTTGTTTGAGTCAAAAATGTGTCATATTTTCTTCTTACTCGTGTCACATTCCCCTGACACTGACACCAACAAAATCTTCTTATACACTGGTATCTAAACGGTGTCATTTCGTTATCGTTATCAGTGCCACCCAATGCATATGTTATTCTCTTGTAGATCAATAAATTTAGTTATAACAACACGTCATTAACAACGAATGTCTAATCTAGACATTCCTATATAATCTGATCATAAA
>NC_051415.1:4645042-4645274 GCF_015228065.2 Penaeus monodon
CATTTTTCTTCGCTGAAACATAATTCTCACTATCTTTGCAGAGCGCATTGCTTCATTTTCTTATCATTGCGCTGTGATACATATCTTTTACTTCTGAAATAGTTGTGCAAATGTCTTTCACTTCTGTTTTGATTTCCTGACAACGACCTTCGAAAGAAAAAAGAATGACTGTTGTTGCAATGAAATGTACAAGGGTGCAATATGATTTTCACAACTGTTTACGAAGCTTAAC
>NC_051415.1:4645604-4645822 GCF_015228065.2 Penaeus monodon
TTTATATATATATCCTTATCATAAGATAATGATATCAAAAAGTAAATAAAAAGGCTTTAACGGCTCAGTATATTATCAAAATTCAAATATTTTAGAGACAAAATGTATCGTAACATAACTATAAATAAGAGTATTTACATTATTTAAACCGAGGAATAAATATAAAAAATTGTTTGAGTTTACCCTTATAACATACACGCTTTCTGTCAAATTCTTGT
>NC_051415.1:4645869-4646018 GCF_015228065.2 Penaeus monodon
CTTCTCTACTGCTATTTCCTCTTTTAGTTTCTTAGCTTTTCCTTTCGATCAAGTAATTGATATTTTTCGTAAATGCATCTGATTGTTTTATTAAAGTCAACGGGAAAAGTTACTCCCATTTTCTTAAAGGGACGATATTTAAGTTTTTG
>NC_051415.1:4647212-4647404 GCF_015228065.2 Penaeus monodon
TCACCTTCCCCCTCGCCCTCCCTCCTATCCTCTTTCTCGTGCGTGTTCGAAAGCGTGGAACAGACGCCACAATTAACAATAATTATGACGTCTGTTCGCCCTCGGCCGTTGCCTGCCAGACGCCCTCGAGGGCACGGCGCAGAGTCCTCAGTCAGCGGGAGTTAATATAATGCTTTCGCGAAGCCGTTGCTG
>NC_051415.1:4647630-4647794 GCF_015228065.2 Penaeus monodon
ATTTCACAGACTGTCAGAAACCGATTCGCTGTCTATCGGAACACCGCGTGTGTTGACCCACTTAGAGGACTGCATAATAGATATACTGTTTCTTTGTTTACTTTCTGGGGTCTCTCTCCTTTTCCTCGCCGTGTTTTGTTATCTTCTATATTAGTTATCATCTT
>NC_051415.1:4648172-4649608 GCF_015228065.2 Penaeus monodon
AACAGTCGCATCATCTAATAACTGAATCAAATGACATTTAATAAAAACAAACATGAGGCATAACCAAGCTCACAGTGCTTATGCTCAACCACTCCCAATATATCACATACCAAGGACATTTATAACAAATGGCATCCACATACCCGTAACTCAGGTATGCCAGAGCCTTGTAAGATGGTGGACTTGTTGATATTATCTGGGTCAGCCTAACATATCCTCAGGTAATGAAGGAACCCGGGTATGTCTCTTTCGTTATGACAAGATGTGGTACTGAAAGAATCTTTCATCATATAAGATTTGGTAGAGAAAGAATCCGTTATAGAAGATATGGTGCTGAAAGATTTCTTTATTATGTAAGATGTGGTGTTGAAACTCTTTCATTATATGAGCTTTGGTATGGAAAGGCTCCCTTATATAAGATGTGGTACTGGAAGACTGCATTATATAAGATAAAGCTCATTCATTATCCAAGCTTTGGTATAGAGAGGCTCCATTATATAAAATAAAAACTGTAAGGCTCCCTCATTATATAAGGTGTGGTCCTATGTTTACCATGAGTCGATTCATTTTTTTTTTAACGCACTGATTCAGACTTACGTAGATGAGCACGAGTATCATCAAAAGCGACGCGAGTAAAACGAGATGAGAAAAGCAATACGTTTGCGTCTATCGTATCTCTCGCACGTGTTAGTGCTTGTGACCTTACCCTCTTTTGGCTGTGCGAGTCATCATCGTGTGTTATGCTTTTGCCATTTTCCCTTTATTATGCAAAGCGCCCATAAAGCAGGGTTATTAGTCCTTAATGACACGAGAGAAATGGCTAGGAGATTGATGCTGACGTCACTGTGTCGTCAGGTTTGTTGTCAACGTTATTATTCCTCTTATATGACACGATGGACACTGCCGACGCTCACACAAAAGCCGAGATAAAAATAGCTCTTCCTTTTCCTGTTGATGTAATGGGACACAGACTTCCTCGGCACTTCCTTGATCGAAATGTTTGCCGGCGGCCTCCGGATAAGTGGCTGTCTGCCGTGCACGGGCGCTCACCATGCAGGCGGCGAAATGATGACAGGGTCGCATGACAGGAGGGTCACGTGACTGCCAGGTGAGACCTTCGACACTGAGCAGCACGTGACCGGGGCTGAGGAAGGCGCATAAGCAAGCGAAGGCTAGCGGGAGCACAAAGCAGGGCGAAGGCGCGGGCGAAGGCACAGACGAGCACTCATGACTCGTGGCAGAAAGGTGTCCATCAGGAGGACCCATGACTACCGCAGTTACGAACCCGTGGGCGGCTGGATGCCCCTGCCGAGGGACAGGGCTCTGCGGGCAAAGGGCGAGCACACGACCCTCGCCCTCCTGCTGGCGATGGTGGCGGTGACCCATCCCGCCCCCCAGTGGCACTCGGCGGCGAGGTTCCTCCCCGGGGGCCTCGC
>NC_051415.1:4649656-4650215 GCF_015228065.2 Penaeus monodon
CATGGCGGAGCTCCCTTGCACGCCAGCGCCGGAGAGCGTCGCCGTCACCAGTGCGTCTCGAGGGACTACTGAGTTAAGGACCCCGCCTTCGCCGCCCCGGCACGCGACCTCTGAGAACCAATCAAGCCATGCAACAATGCGATTGAGGGCTGCAACGGGCATCACTCCTCCTACACCTCAGCCTTTCAACAACGGCTGGTTGCGGTTGAGGGCTGCAACGGCATTCCAACTCGCCCTCAGCCGTTGGGACCTCCTTTCCGTTGGCATATATCGGCCTCGCTCGCCAACGGCAAACGGTACGTGCGCGGCGTGACACGTTCGAGAAGAGCGCTTGCGTCATCCCGTGGCGCTGGCCCGGCCTCCAATCCCTTGTTCTTTTATTAGAGGAATGCTTATTATTCCCTGCGTCTGTTTGGCCTCTATATTCATATTAGCTTTTTCTATTTATACCCTCTCTATTATCCCACAATATTACGCAGGCAATTCGGAGACGTGCTGGCAATGCATATTAAGATCTTTTCTGGCTATAAAGAAGATAAATAAGAGCGTGTTCACCACT
>NC_051415.1:4650428-4650769 GCF_015228065.2 Penaeus monodon
TCCATATCCTTTCATATTCAACAGAGCTCTTATCCACGCAACAGCAACATGAACAAAAACAGGTAAATGACAAGTTTCCGATAACAGCAGCATACACGATGTTATATTTCTCATAGACACAAAAACACCGCATGAATCGTGATGGATCTCGCTACAGAACAAAACAAGAACATTCTCCTTTTGTTTGTCTGTTTGTTTACTCACCACACAGTTGTTTTTGGTTGAGTTACTCGCCACAAAAAACGCGACCATCTCTTACCTGGGGAAGAAAGTAAAAAGCGATGTTAGATGTTGGGCGTGAACATTTCGAAATGATTACTTACTTAATAGTTATTATGGGA
>NC_051415.1:4650996-4651127 GCF_015228065.2 Penaeus monodon
ATCTCACTTACACCACTCACGCTTACTCAGCCTGCAGTATGCAACACTTGGGCAACACACCTGCAATATCGTGAGTTTCTGCAATGTTACGCTCAACGTGAATTCTGCAAACGTGCGAGATGCTTCACTGG
>NC_051415.1:4651289-4651785 GCF_015228065.2 Penaeus monodon
GAATCTCTTCATACCTTAAAAAAAGAAAACTTTTCTTTTTCAATCAATATTTCTTCACACCCCGTCTCTCCCTGCAACAAAATACAACGGACATGCATGCAACCGATTAATAAATAACCTTTATGATCTTCCCAATTTTAAGAACACCTGACCCACATTATACAACACTTAGGCCACACTTAAAACCGTACTTATAGAGTGACTTAGGAGAATAAGTAATCCTTAACAAGACTTTACGACTTAAACTTGAGATTCTGTTAAGTCACACAATTTCGTGACCTCACAATGCATCGATTAATCTCGAGATAATTAGGGCCCTTCTGATTATCGCTATGTTAATGAATGTGATGAGAGAGATAATTAAATGATTTAGTTATTAGGAAGAATGAGACTAAATAATTAAAATCGTTTGAGAAATGGTGGTGATTAAAAATTCGGTGATTAAAAAGTGTTGTTATAAGTATGATGATGATCATATTATTTTTTTTGTGTTGAT
>NC_051415.1:4652228-4652326 GCF_015228065.2 Penaeus monodon
CCTGGCATAAACAAGGTCAGGAGAGCCAATCAAAGGAATTGTTTGTAAATAACCAACCTCCCCCCCCGGCTCACACGTCTGCTGTGTTTTGAATGTGC
>NC_051415.1:4652615-4652722 GCF_015228065.2 Penaeus monodon
GTATGTATGTACACGTAAATGCATACATCGACTTGAATACATGAATGGACATAAATATAACCATTCAAAAAATTCTTTACTCGAGGCATTTTTTTCTAATCGTCACA
>NC_051415.1:4653775-4654221 GCF_015228065.2 Penaeus monodon
ACGCCAGCCGACCAGTCCTTGTGACGAAAATTACAGAAACTTGGACAATTTCGCGTCTTCAGTAGGAGCTCAGCCTTCAACAGGTCATGTACGGGAGGAGGGGGATGGGGGAGGGGGGAAGAGGGGGAGAGGAGGGGGGGAGAGGGGAAGAGGAAGGGAGGGGGGAAGAAGGGGAAGGGGGAGAGGGGAGAGGAGGGAGGGGGAGAGGGGAAGAGGAGGGAGGGAAAGAGGGGAATAGGGGGGAGGGAAAAAGAGGAATATGGTGGGAGGGGGAGAGGGGAAGAGAGGGGAGGAAAGGAGAGGAGAAAGAAGGAGGAGGAAGAGAAGAAGGGGAAAGGTGGAGGGAGAAAATAAGGAGAGGGAAAGAGAGAGGGGGAAAGAGGGGAGGGGAACGAGGGAGGGGAAGGGGAAAAGGGGGGAGGAGGAAGAGAGAGAGGGGAGAGGGG
>NC_051415.1:4654696-4655043 GCF_015228065.2 Penaeus monodon
AGAATCCAATCCAGAATTCACAAAGAAATATATTTCGTTACAATTCCATTTAAAAGTTAAAGAGAAACGTTTCACACAGACTCGTAAACAAGCGAGATTCACAGCAGACAAGCAAGCAGGACACAGGAGAGCAGACAAGAAGGAAATTAAGCAGGGAGCAGGCAAGCAGGACACAGGAAAGCAGGCAAGCAGGACACAGGAAAGCAGGCAAGCAGACACAGGAAAGCAGGCAAGAAGGAAAGCAAGGAGGTAAGCAGGTAAGCAGAAGAGCAGGCAAGCAGGACACAGGAAAGCAGGGAGATTGGCCAGAGGGTGCAAACACAGAGACGCTAAGTGTTTGTCACGAC
>NC_051415.1:4655653-4655763 GCF_015228065.2 Penaeus monodon
TGACAAGCCCGGGGCCATACACTCGGCGTGGACAAAGAACAGCAGCCAGACGACAGACGCCTCACTGTGTTGCGACATTCTCACGGCGAGACGTCTGTGCACCTCACCCG
>NC_051415.1:4656506-4656756 GCF_015228065.2 Penaeus monodon
GGCGAAGAAAAGCAAGGACCGTGGTCAAGTAACTGTGAACTAATCAGTTGTATTATTCTCGCAAAATAACGGAGTTTGCGAGATCGAGCGAGATTGCCGGTCACGCCGTTGCAAGAGGTGGGGGGGGGTTAGGTGAGATGGGGGGGGGTGTACACTCTATATCGATTTATCTTCCATGCTTGTAATGTGATTTTTTTTAATATATATAATTTAGATTATATCTTATTACAAAAAAAAAAGTGCTGATGTA
>NC_051415.1:4656886-4657086 GCF_015228065.2 Penaeus monodon
ATTATTTTTTTTTTTTTTTCTATCAAGTTATATATCTAATATCTTTTAATGCATACGTTTCCTACTTTCATTTAAAGAAATATATTTCTTGAAATATAAAATTATAATCATGTTGAAGATGAAAACGATGCACTTATATAAATTTCATAATTAATCAGTACATAATAATCATAATTAATCTCCTGAGAAGTACGCGTGCG
>NC_051415.1:4657326-4658075 GCF_015228065.2 Penaeus monodon
CGAAATCGTCACGCTTCAGCCAGCCCCATTTAAATCACATACCCTTAGGCTACTTCTTATACAACTGAATTACCTCTCCCTTTTCTCTGCCTTCCCCGTTCTTCTCTATCTCCCCCTCCCCCCCGCCACAATCCCAATATCCCCCCCCCACAATCCCAATATTCCCCCCCCACAATCCCAATATTCCCCCTCCCCCCTCCTCCCCGATCACCAACAACACCCACACCTCCCCTGCACCCTATACACACTCCCTCCTTCCTTCCCCTCCCCCATGCTTACGTCTCTGTGACCCCATCCCTCTACCTCCCCCCCCATCCCCATCCTCCTTCCTCTCCCCCTACTCCCTTCCTTAATCCCTCCCGCCCTTACTCCCTCCCCCTACCTCCTCCCTCCCATAATCCCTCCAACCCCCTCTCCCTCCCTCCCTCCCCCTACCCACTCCCTTACTCCCTCCCGCCCTTACTCCCTCCCGCCCTTACTCCCTCCCCCTACCCCCTCCCGCCCTTACTCCCTCCCCCTACCTCCTCCCTCCCATAATCCCTCCTACCCCCTCTCCCTCCCCCTCCCCCCGCTCTGTGACCGCATTCCCTAGCGGTTAATATCCATTTCCTGTTTCCTGATTAAGCACAGGTATGACTCACCTAAGAATGAGGGTGAAATTTTTATTTTTTTTTTTGGAATTGTACTGAAATTAAGGTATTTTTTGGCATGGCATTCATCTGTATTGTGAAGGACATGTGTGCGTTTGC
>NC_051415.1:4658762-4658909 GCF_015228065.2 Penaeus monodon
TAAAAAAGTCTACGGGCATAAATACGACAGTTTGACTTCCGTAACTTTTGCAATTGCAAGGAAATGGCTGTAATCACACTCCCGAGAGGAGAGAGGACACTATGCAACACGAATGCGTCTAAAATACATATACTTTCGAAAGAACCG
>NC_051415.1:4658931-4659176 GCF_015228065.2 Penaeus monodon
TTTACTAGGCGTGATTTGGACTAATTGGTAATAAAAAATATATATCATTGTAATTATTTCTATGTAAGGTTATCGTTGTCTTGTTTTATTATATGGTTAGATAAGATTATTCATCCTTATCTTAATTCATTCCTGTTTTCCTATATTTTATCTTATCTCCCTTCCTCGGTCTGTTTGAGTTTCTCGTTATCTCTCTTTTCCATGCTTATATTTATTCTTCCCTCTTCCCTCCACTCAGTAATCAC
>NC_051415.1:4659707-4659788 GCF_015228065.2 Penaeus monodon
ACAGGCTTCCAGCACGGAGTGATAAGAAGCAAACACTCTGAGGTCGTCGGAGTAAACAATCAGTGAGTGACATTCCGCGTA
>NC_051415.1:4660108-4660226 GCF_015228065.2 Penaeus monodon
TGGGCTAAGTGAGTTTATTGGAGTGAGGAGTGGGATGATGGAGAGGACTGGGGACGCGAAGGAGTGGGTTGGAGTGGGCGTGAGGGAAATGGGCGAATGGGCGTGACGAGGGATGTCC
>NC_051415.1:4660643-4660732 GCF_015228065.2 Penaeus monodon
TTGGAGGATATTGAAGTGGATCATCAGCGAAGGGGGAGGGGAGGGGTTGTGGTGGGGCGTATGTTTGCTTCTGTATTAATTCTGAGCTC
>NC_051415.1:4661169-4661270 GCF_015228065.2 Penaeus monodon
CTCCTTGGGTAACTGTAGGTGTGTTTGTAGGCGCGCGCGCGCGCGTTCGAATGAACAGCTGTATATAGAAAGACATTTGCAACAGAAAGATCAGTGTATGA
>NC_051415.1:4661914-4662061 GCF_015228065.2 Penaeus monodon
TTTCCCATCATATTGAAGCATTTCACAAAAGCTGACACACTACTATGCTTTTACCAGATGTGTTTCTATAAACTGACCGAAGTTATAAATAAACATTTCTAGTTTCGTGTCTGGTTTTACAAGGAAAATTCTCCGACTCACTCACAC
>NC_051415.1:4662224-4662388 GCF_015228065.2 Penaeus monodon
CAAGCAAGCAAGCCAAGACATAAACAACGAAAGAACGAGAGGGAGGCAGTGAATGGAGATCAGCCTAAGACAGTCACGCTTTAAGAAACCGATCTATAAAGCTATGGCGGCGGCGAACGCTCATGATACACGTATATGAGCTTTGGTGTTGAGGGCTCAATCGC
>NC_051415.1:4663052-4663129 GCF_015228065.2 Penaeus monodon
GTTGCAATGCAATATCGGGGTGCAAGCTTCACCCGAGGCTACATGACTGTCTATTCAATATGTGATCGCGTAGCCGC
>NC_051415.1:4663631-4663859 GCF_015228065.2 Penaeus monodon
TTTTAAAAAAAAAGGGAAATTTCTTTAAATCTGAAACCGCGGAGGGAAACAAAATATTTTTGAAAATGGAATTTTTTTGGGACAATAAATAAATTAATTTTAAAAACCCTATCTGAAATGTTTTTCCTTTTTTTATAAATATGTAAAAATATTTTTTTTTTTTTACGTAAAAAACGTAATTTGGGGAGGGGGGGGAAGGGGAGGTGTATGGGGGAGGTGTGTAAGGGA
>NC_051415.1:4664375-4664470 GCF_015228065.2 Penaeus monodon
ACAATGACGTAATAAACCTGTCCATTACGAGAACACCTCAACAAAGCTGGACTGGCAACCACACCTGGCGACAGGAGAAAGGAATGTGATGTTTG
>NC_051415.1:4664559-4664678 GCF_015228065.2 Penaeus monodon
TCTTTTTGGGTAAAAAAAAAAAATGCTGTCTGTCTATCCCCCCCTCCTTTTTTCTCTCCCCTGTCTTTTCTTCTAAAAAACCTCTTTTTTTCCCTTCCCAATCTTTTTTCCCCCTATTT
>NC_051415.1:4665295-4665372 GCF_015228065.2 Penaeus monodon
ACGAGGGCAAGGGCGGGGGGGGGGTTTACGACGGGAAGGAAAGCGAGAGGGGGGGAAAAAAAAAGTGACTTGAGGGG
>NC_051415.1:4665402-4665493 GCF_015228065.2 Penaeus monodon
TGGAACTAAGGGGAAGACTGGGTCTAAAAAAAGGGGAAAAAAAACCAAAAGAGAAGGAAGAGGAAGGAAAAAGGTGAGGAAAAGGGATTTT
>NC_051415.1:4665815-4666017 GCF_015228065.2 Penaeus monodon
ATGCTCTCTGCCTTTGCAATATCGAGCAGCAAACAGAGTCGACAATGCAAGACTCGTTCGTGCTTATCCGAACGAAGCCTTGTAGATACAGACGATTTACACTCCAGAAGCTTGTAAAAACTCTCACAGATGGCCTGTACGAGAAAAAAGACGGAGGCTGGGAAAACGCAAAAAGAACTCGACCCTTTTAAAAAAAAATTTT
>NC_051415.1:4666146-4666849 GCF_015228065.2 Penaeus monodon
ATTTAAAGTGTATACGCCACAAACAAATGACTTTTTTATTAGCGATATGAGAAATTGAATAGGTTATGTAATAAAAGGAATACTGAAAGTTTTTTTTTTCCCCGCCATTCACTATGTGAAATATTCCTATGGATTATAAAGGGAGATTAAAAATTTTCCTAATATATTTATCAAAATGAAATAGAACACTAAAAAAAAGAATTAAAGAATAGTAAATACATTTATAAGCCATCAAACAAAAACCAAAAAAATAAATAACCATTTCCCCCTTTTTTTTTTTTGCCCTTTAGTAAAATATCGAATATTTTTAACTTTTCACCCAAACAGTGTTAAAAATTAGCGCAAGAGACAGCATTTCTTTTCCATTTAAAAATAAAAGAAAAAAAAACTATCATATGCGATAGATAAATTAAAAGGGAAATGAAACGAACTAAATAGAACTTATAATATGCCCAAATTTAAATGCAAAACGTGGAGAAATACTGATATTATACAACACACGTTGTAAAAAACTGATGATTTTTACTGAAAACCCGGGATATACGGACTGATACGATTAATGATTGAAATGATACAGTATATGTGAATAGCTGTGACTTAGGGGGTGCGGGCCCCTGGATTCTTGGAAAACATTAAAAACGAAAGGTTTTTGTGATGCTGCAGCGTAATGGTCGTTATTAACGGTCAGTTCCCTTGAGGGTTT
>NC_051415.1:4667338-4667512 GCF_015228065.2 Penaeus monodon
AAAAAATACCCAAAGAAACAGATAGAGAGAGAGCGAGCGATCCATTTAGACCACGTGACCTCAAGCCCAACACCATCACTGATCTATAGCTTTTATGAATATTAATGAGCGCAGGTTATAGAAAGCTGAGAGTCCATTCGTCGGTCTGTTTTCCGACTGAGGTTCGATACATAC
>NC_051415.1:4667681-4667881 GCF_015228065.2 Penaeus monodon
CAACACATACAACACATACACGTACTAGAATGAATATACTGTGTACATTTACGTATACAAACGCGGATGAAAAACATATGCGCACGTACAGTGCATTTGTCGTATAGTAATTATAGTTGTAAGAGTAGCAGTACCACCCCTCCCTTCCCTCCCCCCCCCAGAAAAAATGGCAATGATGATGAAAAAAAAAACAATAGAAT
>NC_051415.1:4668101-4668428 GCF_015228065.2 Penaeus monodon
CAAACACACAAAATAAAAAACAGATAATAACATTTGCAAAACACAACCAAACATCTCTTGAAACATCCTGACACGGCACAGGGTGTGTCAGGTCAAACGAGGTCAGAAGCGTGTGGGGTCAAAGTCCAGGTGACGTCAGAGAGAGAGGAGAGAGGTCAAAGGTCAAAGCACCAGAAAAAAAAGGCAATGTTATTGTACTTTTCAATTTCAAATGAGATAATTATCATCGGTATTAGGGAGGGTATTAGTGTGTTTTAATGAGTGACCTGATGCCGCGGTTTGGGAAAGACGCTCGGAATTGTGGAGGATAGACACAGAGAATTAACC
>NC_051415.1:4668794-4669286 GCF_015228065.2 Penaeus monodon
GAGCCTCCTTCCCTTCTCTTCCTTTATCCCTTTATCTCTCCACTTCCTTATTACTCCATTCCTCTTTCTCCCCTTTTCTTTCACCTCCCCACTTCCTTCTCTCACCTTCTATCTTCCATCTTTCTCCTCCTTCCTCCTCTCTACTACACTTCTTCCTCTTCCTTCCACTCCCTCCTCTCCTCCCCACTTCCTTCTCTCCTCTCCACTTCCTCTTCTTCCTTCCACTTCCTCCTCTCCCTCCTCCACCTCCTTCCCTCCCTTCCTCTCTCCCTCCTTGCTCAACCCCTTCCCTCCCCCCTCCCCCTTCCCCCTCCCCCTTCCCCCTTCCCCTTCCCCCTCCCCCCTCCCCCTCCCCCTCCCCCTTTCCCAATCACCCCTAAAGGGAAAACCGTTATACAAGCTCTCTATCACAAGGACCTCGTGTTGGCAATAGCGACGCCACTCATTGTGAAACTCTTCCACAAGTCGTGCAACCGTGACCAGGCAGCCAGA
>NC_051415.1:4669897-4670093 GCF_015228065.2 Penaeus monodon
CTGGCGTGGGAGAGGACCATCCCCCAGTGACCTTTGACCTCGCGTGCAGTACTGTCTCACACACTCGCGCGGAGACAAAACACACGCGATTGTCTGCACTGTGTCGTATTTCGCTCGATTACTTTGTCATTCAAGTGTATTCCGTCAGTGACTGGCTTTGTGTGTGTTATCATGTATCGTTAAGCAAGTACATCCG
>NC_051415.1:4670340-4670937 GCF_015228065.2 Penaeus monodon
GGCCTTAACAAAAATCGGGCCCCCTGTTACAATACCGACATCTGGTCAGCATCCGGTAATTAGCTCTGACCTTTGACCCGGGGTAATTGGGCGACGCCCTTGACCCCTCTCTCTTCCTTTTAACCTCCATCTTCCTCTTTTTAACTTTCCCTTTCCCTTCTTTTTATTTTCACTCTCTCTCTCCCCTCTCCTCCAACTTTCCCTCTCCCCTCTTCTCCAACTTTTCCTACCTACTCTCCCCTCTCCCCCATTCTCATCCTTCTCTCCTCTCCCCTCTCTTCTCTAACCTTCCCTCTCCCCCTCCCCATTCTCTCTTCACCTCTACCCTCTCCCCCTCTCTCACCCCTCCCTTACCCTCTCCACCAGCCTCCCCTCTCTTCATTCTCCCCTCCTCTCTCCCCTCTCCCCCTCTCTCACCCCTCCCCTACCCCCTCCACCAACCTCCTCTCTCCTCTCTCTCCATCCCTCTCCTCTCCCCTCCCCCCCCCTTCGCTTCGCCATCCCTAATCTCACCTCGTATCCAAATAACCAGCCACGTATGTTCGCTAATGTATATACACACAGTTGCTAGGATTCGTGACTGCGCGGAGAATGAAA
>NC_051415.1:4671691-4671862 GCF_015228065.2 Penaeus monodon
AAAAAAAAAAAATGCAAATAAGATATGCAGAACAAAGGGGAAACAGATTGCAAAACAAACGATCGTTTATATACATTTACGCGAACAACGAATAACCATTAAAAGTTCTTATAAATTCGTATCGCTCGCGAATTTTTTTTCTTAATAACCCGAATAACCTATTGTGGTGAA
>NC_051415.1:4672441-4672555 GCF_015228065.2 Penaeus monodon
ACCAAAACAAAATGAGACATTCGCTTGTTTCGAGGTTGACCTTCTAGCAACTAGTCAACCGGAAGTGGCTATTCGGTCGCCTGGCTCTTTGGTTGAACAAGAATTGCTTGTTCG
>NC_051415.1:4672586-4672655 GCF_015228065.2 Penaeus monodon
TCGTTAGGTTAACAATGGTAACGTTCACGCCCATTTTTTTTCCGGTTATCTCACTCATCCTTTGGAATA
>NC_051415.1:4672851-4673064 GCF_015228065.2 Penaeus monodon
TTTGGATCATCATTTGCAACACCCAAATTACTCAAAAATATTTCATCATCTCGCACGCACCGTAACAGGAAGCAAACATGTTCTTAACTTGATTTGATTATTGAACTTGGTAATTCAGTCGACGATAAAAAGAAAACCCAATTTCCTTTGTAATTAATGACACAGGAACTAATATTTCCTCTGATTGTGGGTGTTCACTTTCTATGTACTTGT
>NC_051415.1:4673140-4673343 GCF_015228065.2 Penaeus monodon
CTATCTTCATCTGTTTATCCTATTGCTCACTATTCCACGAATTCCTCGTTTACTCAACTCCAGTGATGAAAAGGTGTCATTAAAACGTGTCCTCGCATTCCTTATACTTTTATGGCATCATTAAACATTAAATTAGTTTTTTTTTTTATATCATCGGCTCTTGGCTCTAGTACGTATAACCGTATAAAACTTGAAGGATTCCG
>NC_051415.1:4673731-4674059 GCF_015228065.2 Penaeus monodon
ACAGGACGGATGGAACGAAATGTGATAATTCCAAATTCCCATAAACCACTTTAATGTGATACAAATTGGCCTTAAGGTCAGAAGAAACCCTTAATATCCACGTGGGACTCATGTCTAAACAGCTGTTGTCGGTTGTGGGAAATGGCTAATTGAGGTGGAAATGGAGGAAATCGGGGATGGATTTTGGGCACGTCATGTCATGTCATGTCATCGTTGACGGGATTGGGTAAGAGAAAGAGAAAGGGAGAGAAAAATTGGTTTCGTATAAACACGTTAAGGGAACGCAACGCAAGCTATTAAGGTTTGGTGCAGATAAGTGTATACTATA
>NC_051415.1:4674300-4675011 GCF_015228065.2 Penaeus monodon
GGACTAAAAGCCAGAGTGAAAGAACGCAGAAAGACTAACAAATGAAATTCATTCTCGGCTGAACTTTCGTCTCTCGGTCATTCTGTGGCGGCGACATTTTCAGAAACAATGAGGTACGCACGTAACCCCCCCGGGTAGTGACGTCATAACACTGGCCATGGGCGTGAGTGTTGTCAGACTCATTAAACATTTCACTCGCTGGATGGTTTATGCACAGAGAGTGAGGGGAAAAAAAGGGTGATTAAAAAGTTAACTATACGTTTGGAATGAATGTTGTCAGGAATACATAAAGCCAATTTTGCGGGTTTGTGGCATTTCAAAACAACGAGGTATGTACACGTATCCCTCCCTCCTCCCCCCGGTCCATGACGTCATCAACCCCGGCGTGGCATGGTAATAAAACTCATTATATATTTCACTTCGATGGCTATTTGTCATGGACGCGGATGTGACAAACGTAATAAATCCATTATCAGTTTCCTCGACGGTAAAATTAATTTAAAAATCGATATGGGAATGTTTATTTTCTTTCCTTTTCTTTTTCCTCATTCTACGCGCCAATTCTTCTTTATTCATCATCCAGATTACATCTATTTTGTCGCCTCTATCTAGTCCTTAAAACCTTTCCTTAATTCTCAATTGCCGTTTACGATATAAAGTTTCAGATCAAACCATATGTGGCAACTCAGCGAGGACGGGGCCATAAACCCG
>NC_051415.1:4675609-4676515 GCF_015228065.2 Penaeus monodon
TCTTACTCTTCCTGCTCCTCTTATCCTGGCGGAAATTGCGGTCACTAGGCTATAGGTCAGATCCGTTACTCCGCTCGCCACGCCTCTTGCGGTGGAAGGAAGAGTGGAAGAGGGGGAGTGTGGAGGAGTGGAAGAGGGGGAGTGTGGAGGAGTGGAAGAGGGGGAGTGTGGAGGAGTGGAAGAGGGGGAGTGTGGAGGAGTGGAAGAGGGGGAGTGTGGAGGAGTGGAAGAGGGGGAGTGTGGAAGAGTGGAAGAGGGGGAGTGTGGAGGAGTGGAAGAGGGGGAGTGTGGAGGAGTGGAAGAGGGGGAGTGTGGAGGAGTGGAAGAGGGGGAGTGTGGAGGAGTGGAGAGGGGAGTGTGGGGGAGTGGAAGAGGGGAGTGTGGGGAGTGGAAGAGGGGAGTGTGGGGAGTGGAAGAGGGGGAGTGTGGAGGAGTGGAAGAGGGTGTGTGGAGGAGTGGAAGAGGGTGTGTGTGGAAGAGTGGAAGAGGGGGAGTGTGGAGGAGTGGAAGAGGGGGAGTGTGGAGGAGTGGAAGAGGGGTGTGTGGAAGAGTGGAAGAGGGGGAGTGTGGAGGAGTGGAAGAGGGGGAGTGTGGAGGAGTGGAAGAGGGGGAGTGTGGAGGAGTGGAAGAGGGGGAGTGTGGAGGAGTGGAAGTGTGGACGGTGGACGGGGGAAGAGGGGAAGGGGGAAGGTGGAAAAGTGGATCGTGGAAGGGGGGGAGTGTGGAAGAGTGGAAGAGAAGTGTGGACGGTGGAAGGTGAAAGAGTGGAGGAGTGGATGATGGAGGGGGGGGGGGATGTGGAAGGAGGGAAGGGGGGAAGTGTGGGGGGGTGGATGGTTGAAGAGGGTAAAGGGGGGGGGAAGGTGGAAGAGTGGAAGAGTGGAAGGTCGAAGGGAGGAAGGTGAC
>NC_051415.1:4676616-4676849 GCF_015228065.2 Penaeus monodon
ATCCCCCCCCCCAAAAAAAAAAAAAAAACACTACCACCCGTTAAAAACCTAAAACCTAAAACCTAAATATTTTCCTTCTTTCCCCATAATTATTAGGCCCGTTTCCCTCTGCACGTTACTAAAAGGTTCCCACGGTGTGTCTTCCTCTCTCCCGTTTCCGTTTATTTTCCTCTATTATCTATCTCCTCCTTTCTCCTATCCCAATTTTTCTTAGCGGTTGTGCTTTCAAGAGC
>NC_051415.1:4677152-4677409 GCF_015228065.2 Penaeus monodon
TACGAAGAACCCTGTCGCCGTAAGATCGAAATTCCAATACGAACTCAACGCCTTAAACAACCTTATGACACGCAGCAGATACCCGTAAAATCCTTGGGAGGAAAAGGCCGATGGTTTTTCATGCATAGTTTGTGGTCTACTTAAAGAAAATAATAAAAAAAAAGAATGAAAAGGGGAATTTTTTTTTTCATGGGTCTATTTCCTCTTCAGGAAATATAATCGTTATGTTTTATTATCATTTTTGTGGGTCTTTGTGA
>NC_051415.1:4677595-4678200 GCF_015228065.2 Penaeus monodon
TCAGCTGTTTCCTTACCACGAAATTCAACCTCCCCCCCCCCCCTTTTCCCTTCCTCTCCCACCTGACCCCGTCTCCCCTACCCCCCTCCCTCCCCTACCCCCACCCCTACCCCAATGCCCCCTCTCTTACCCCAAACTCTACCTGTAGGCCTACCCAACCCCCCCCCCTGCCTTCCCCTACCCTCTGCTATCTTTATCACCCCCCTCCTCCTCCCCTCCCCACCCTTCTTTTCCTCCCTACCACTTCTTTCCCCCTCCCTTCTCCCTTCCCCCTCCCCTCCCTCTCCCTTCCCCCTCCCCTCCCTCTCCCTTCTCCCTCCCCTCTCCCCTCTCCCTTTCCCCCTCCCTTCTCCCTTCCCCCTCCCCTCTCCTTTTTCCCATCTCTTCCCCTTCCCCTCCCCTTCCTCCTCCTCCACCAATCTCACTCCCCAACACAAAACATTCTCCCTCAATTCCGTGAATATTTGACGCTCATGCCTCCCTCTCCCTCACCCCCCTCTCCCTCCTCCCTCACCCCCCTCTCCCTCCTCCCTCACCCCCCTCTCCCTCCTCCCTCACCCCCCTCTCCCTCCTCCCTCACCCCCCTCTCCATCCCCCGCACATAC
>NC_051415.1:4678759-4678917 GCF_015228065.2 Penaeus monodon
GGAGAGAATAATCAGATAACACGACCATCGGCGTAGAAAGACCGCATCCAGAAACCGCATCTCGAATAGAAACCGCAACAGCACCACCGAGAGAAACCAGCTGCCAGGATACCATTACTGGGATTTTTCATTAACATGATGTTCTCTAATCTATCTAT
>NC_051415.1:4678961-4680675 GCF_015228065.2 Penaeus monodon
ATACTTTCGTGTTTTTTTTTTTCTGCCTTTTTTCTTATTCCTGGTTTCTTTTTCTTTCTTTTCTTCTTTCTCTGTCTGTCTGTCTGTCCGTCTTTCTCTCTCTCTTTCTTTCTTTCTTTCTTTCTCTCCTGTTCTTTTTGTCGTTTCTTCCTCTATTCCCTTTCTTTTCGCCTATTATTTTGTCTTTCCTTTTCCCTTCTCCTCCTACCCCTTTTCACCCCTCTTGTCTTCTCTCTCTTCTCCATTTCCACTCTATTTTTACCTCTCTCTACCCCATGACCTTTTGCCCTCTTCCTCTCCCCTCTCTTCCCCTCCCCCTACCCCTCTCTTCTCCTTCCTCTCTTCCTCTCCCCTCTCTTTTCCCCTCCCCTTCCCCCTCCCCCTCTCTTCCTCTCCCCTCTCTTCCCCTCCCCTTCCCCCTCCCCCTCTCTTCCTCTCCCCTCTCTTCCCCCCCCTCCCCCTCTCTTCCCTTCCTCTCCCCCTTTCTTCCTCTCTTCCCCTCCCCCTCTCTTCCCCTCCCCCTCCCCCTCTCTTCCCCTCCCCCTCCCCCTCTTGCCCCTATCACCTACCTCCTTTCCCTCTTTCCTGTATCATCTATCCCTTCCTTCCTTTCCCCCTTCTATTCTCTACCCATCATCCTCTCCCCCTTTTCCCCTCTTCCTTCCATTCTTTAAACCTTCCTACCCTCCCTTCCCTCCCTATCTTATCCTCCCTTCCCTCCCTTTCCTACCCGATTTTACCTCCTTTTCCTACCCTCCCTATCTTACCCTCCCTTTCCTATCCTTCCCTTCTTATCTTACTCTCCCTATCCTTCCTCCCTTTCCACCCTCCCTTTACCTCCCTTTCCTACCCTCCCTTCCCTCCCTATCCTCCCCTCACCCTTCCCTCCCTATCCTCCCCTCACCCTTCCCTCCCTATCCTCCCCTCACCCTACCCTCCCTATCCTCCCCTCACCCTTCCCTCCCTATCCTCCCCTCACCCTTCCCTCCCTATCCTCCCCTCCCTTCCCTCCCTATCCTCCCCTCACCCTTCCCTCCTATCCTCCCCTCACCCTTCCCTCCCTATCCTCCCCTCACCCTTCCCTCCCTATCCTCCCCTCACCCTTCCCTCCCTATCCTCCCCTCACCCTTCCCTCCCTATCCTCCCCTCACCCTTCCCTCCCGTTAAGGATACTCGCATAGCCTCGAGACACATTTCACATCCCATTATCAAAGGCGCTGGAAGAGTCTATCGTGGTTATAATGACATCTATCGACAACCGTGACATCTATTCTCCTCCTCCTCCTTTTTTCTCCCTTTTTTAATCCTTCTCTTTCTCCTCCGCTTTCTTAATTCTCTCTCCCTCTCCTCTCCCTCCTCTTCTCCTCTCTTTATTCCCTCTTCCTTTCCCCCTCCTCTCCTTTCTTCAATTCTTTTCCTCTTCCATCCTCTCCTTTTCTATTTTTTTTTTACCCTCTCTCCCCTTCCTTCGCCTCTTCTCTTCTCCTTTCTTTAATCCCCTTTTCCTTTCCTCCTCTTTTCCTTTCTTTAATCGCTCTCCCTTTTCTCCTCTTTTCCTTTCTTTATTTCCTCTCCCACCTGTCACTAAAACCGTCATATGACAGAGGACGAGCAGCGGCTGTCACACGCACTGTCATCCAACCAACATACGTGTCATTATCTGCCACATGGCCTCCGCGACACACCAATACCTCCCTTAAGGACCTGTGTGGGT
>NC_051415.1:4681079-4681394 GCF_015228065.2 Penaeus monodon
GAGCATGTGAAAACGAACGCACAAAATCCCACCAAAGTGAAGAACCCCGAAAACCAACTTTTCCGCCATTACGCAATTTTCTCCTCCTCCCCCCCTTTTTTCCCCCCTTCCCGTAACAGACAGTCGACGACGCGCCGCTCGCCATTAGCCTCAAGACAAATGAGAGTCCGCTAATTTCCTTCGAAAATAACAGTTGGTTGGGCGGTTATCGGGGCGGCGTGAAGCAACAGCCTCGCCGGGAGGTCGAGGGCGCTTAGATCAGTATCGCGTTCTGGTTTTCTTGCACCTTGATGAAAGTTTCAATTTTAAGTGTCA
>NC_051415.1:4681436-4681572 GCF_015228065.2 Penaeus monodon
ATAAATCTATAAATAAAATGATTGATGATTTAGAGTGCGACTGAACAAAGGCAAAAACACGGAATGTAAATTATTTTCGAATGCATCAAAACTCTTCTATGCAACCTTGACATAAAAATATCAAGCAATCAGTACG
>NC_051415.1:4681662-4682025 GCF_015228065.2 Penaeus monodon
AGGTTAGAAAGAGAGAAAGAAAGAAAGAAAAAATAATTAAAAACAGAAAAAGAAAAAGAGAGAAAAAAACAGAGACAAAAAACAAAAAACAAAAAAAAAACACAGACGCCAAAAGAGCAAAAGAGAACAATAACATCAAACAAACAAACAAACAACGAAACAAAGAAGACAAAGGAAGACGATTTGGGCAAAAGCACGAGAGGTGAGGGTGAGCATGAGCTTAAGCTTTCTGTTTACGTGACAGCCCTGTATGGGAGCGTCACCCTGGCTGTCGCCCTCCTGGTCAGATACGTGTTAAGTGCATTTTCTCTCTTGCCTGTCTTTCTTTCGGCCTCTTCCTCTCTCTTGCCTTTCACTTCCCTT
>NC_051415.1:4682487-4682617 GCF_015228065.2 Penaeus monodon
CCCTAAAATATTACCTTAACAGTTACAATTCCGGTTTAATTTTTTTTTTTCTCTCCTTTTTTTAACCTTTTTTCCACGGGATCGGATTACTTGGAATTACGTCAGCCCGTTAAAGAGAGAGGTAAGTAAG
>NC_051415.1:4682822-4682916 GCF_015228065.2 Penaeus monodon
TTATTTTAAACCATGACAACCGACCTCACAAGATTTTATACCTTGTAGGCATGAGGAAAGAAAAGAAAGTGAACATGTACACATTCACAAACAT
>NC_051415.1:4683027-4683104 GCF_015228065.2 Penaeus monodon
TTCCCTCTCACACACACTCAAATTCACTCTCACATACTCCTCCCTATCTCACTCTCCTCACCTTTCTCTCTCCCTCC
>NC_051415.1:4683283-4683370 GCF_015228065.2 Penaeus monodon
TGATTTTAGGAAACAACGAAACGTAAGCTAAATATGGTGTCAATTTTCAGCGCCATTTTCGTTTTCCCAAAAATAGACATTTCTTTA
>NC_051415.1:4683409-4683609 GCF_015228065.2 Penaeus monodon
GGTTAAATGAGGGGTGGAGAGAAGGTACAATAAATGAGGGGTGGAGAGAAGGGACGATAAATGAGGGGTAGAAAGAGGGGACGATAAATGAGGGGTGGAGAGAAGGGACGATAAATGAGGGGTGGAGAGAAGATGGGGATAATGATGGAGGGAAAATCTATAAGAGGTTTGATATGGAAGGAAACGGTAGAAAGAGAAAT
>NC_051415.1:4683859-4683997 GCF_015228065.2 Penaeus monodon
AAGAACAAGCAAACAAAAAAATTATAAAAATTTTTTTTTGTTTATGTCATCTCCCGTACGCGAAAGAAGACAATCGTGATGATGGTTGCATAATAAAACTGGCCGATTAATAAGGGCCTGTTCGAATATTTTCTTAGT
>NC_051415.1:4684423-4684756 GCF_015228065.2 Penaeus monodon
TAGGCCTGTCAAACAGACGCGAGGTAGACGCTTTTCTCGAGGCGGTGGGCATGGCGAGGGTAGGTGGGTTCAGAGCCGGAGGGTATGGGGTGGGGGGGAGGGTATGGGGTGGGAGGAAGGCAGAGGAATGGGGGTATGAGGAGGGGACGGGGGAGTGGGGTGAGGGTATGAGGAGGGGAGGAGGGCAGAGGAATGGGGGTATGAGGAGGGGAGTGGGGAGTGGGGTGAGGGTATGAGGAGGGGAGGGAGGGGAATGGGGTATGGGATAGGGGAGGGAAAAGAAGTGTGAGGGGGGGGATGAGGAAGGAAGGGTGGGTATTGAGGATGCTGGCA
>NC_051415.1:4684806-4684970 GCF_015228065.2 Penaeus monodon
ACGCTAGCAGGTCAGTATGCTATAGAGCGTCTCCGCCCTTACGTGCCTGTGTCTTTTTTGTACTTACGCATGTGTGCAGCTACGTGTTTCTGTGTACGTAAGTGTTTCGCCAGACAAGTATGTTCGTACACAATGTGATTAATATGTAATATTATGCACATATC
>NC_051415.1:4685255-4685481 GCF_015228065.2 Penaeus monodon
GCTCTCAATCCCAAGAGTTTCTAAAGAGCCGCAGGTGCTTTGTGACGCGAAGGTTAATTCTGCCCATTAACAATAAAATACTCTTGCTTTTTCTTCGTTTTTTCTCGTTCGTTTTTTTCCTCATTCTTTGTTTTTGTTATTTATTTATTTATCTTTTGTTATTGATTTTCCATTTTTTTATATATTTTTTTATTTTTTGCCTATTTTTTTGTGTGATTTTTATTAT
>NC_051415.1:4686059-4686180 GCF_015228065.2 Penaeus monodon
AGGATCAGAACGTAAGCATACAGACCACAAGCGACCAGAATCGGGGCCTGTGCGCTACCGCCTCGCCCCTCGCTCCGGACCAGGCTGCTAATCCGCTAATCCCGTCCTTGGATTCATCTTA
>NC_051415.1:4686368-4686572 GCF_015228065.2 Penaeus monodon
CTATTTATGGCACTTCCCGACCCTACCATCCTTCCCTATCCCCCCTCCCCCCCTTCACTTCCTCTCCCACCCCCTCATCCCCCCCTCTCCCTCCTCCTCCCCCATCATCTCTCCCTCCAGGACAGGTAGCGCAGACATCAAAAGGACTTCGTGACTTCAGAGGAAAGCCGTGGATCTAGGGACCAATTATCGCCCCACATCAAG
>NC_051415.1:4686681-4686790 GCF_015228065.2 Penaeus monodon
TTTATCCGATTTTCTTTACGATGGCAAGCGGCAACGGTTTCGGTGACGTCACTATAAGGAACGGGTGGGGGGGGGGGGGGTTTGTGGAAGATAGGGGAAGGGGTCAAAA
>NC_051415.1:4687477-4687709 GCF_015228065.2 Penaeus monodon
GCAAATAGGAAGCACTTATTAGGAGGGAATTTAACAAAAAAAAAGGAAAAGAAAAAGGAAAAGAAAAAATTAAGAGAAAAATTGGAGGGAATTTAACGAAGAAAAAAAAGAAAAAGGAAAAGAAAAGAATAAAAAAAATTGGAGGGAATTCAACGAAAAAAAGAAAAATGAAGAGAAGAATAGGAGGGAATTAAAAAAAAAAAAATTTCGGCTCGTGTGCTCTGTCCCCTTA
>NC_051415.1:4688221-4688361 GCF_015228065.2 Penaeus monodon
CATCCTTTTTATATATCTTAATGGAACCCTTTTTTTTTTTTTTTTCACAACTCCCTCACTCCCTTCCTTTGCCATGATAATGAGTGTCGTAAATTGCAATGGAGTTTTTGCAATGTCGATGGTGGCTGATTGGGGAAAAA
>NC_051415.1:4688581-4688704 GCF_015228065.2 Penaeus monodon
CCTCTCCCTATATTTCAATTTCCATATTCTTTTCACTATCAGTAACCGATTCTCTTTCGTCTTTATCATTACGACCGTCCACCGTCTTGCGAGATAAATAACAAATTCCTCTTTTCTCACATC
>NC_051415.1:4689073-4689206 GCF_015228065.2 Penaeus monodon
AATGGGAAGTGATAACCTCGATCTCATTTGCATATTCCAACCGCGCCTCACGGAACGCCACCAAAACCGATCTACTTAATATACATCGAAAGTCCTTTTGAAATCTCGACAAGGAGAGAAGGAGAATATCACA
>NC_051415.1:4689420-4689891 GCF_015228065.2 Penaeus monodon
GAGAAGGTTTGGTAGGGTATGGATAACGTCACGGTTTATGTGCGATACGAAATAAATCGACGGAATACGGAATAGCACATCGGAGCATGGCAGAACACGGTATAGCACATCGGAGCATTACAGAATACGGTATAGCACATCGGAATATGGCAGAACACGGTAAAGCACGTCGGAGCATGACAGAATACGGTATAGCACATCGGAGCTTGGCAGAAAGCGGTGCAACACGGGCATGAAACGGTTTGAAACGGCAGACTTCGGGCAGACGACTATACAACACGACGAAGAACAACGCAACACACAGAACACGACACGGCACGGCATAGCACCAGAAAAGCACGGCGCAACACCACAAAACCGCGACATAGCACCAGAAATTCACGGCGTAGCACCATAAAAGCACGGGATAGCACCAGAAAGCATGACATAGCACCACAAACAACGACATGGCACCAAAAAAACACGGCATAG
>NC_051415.1:4689987-4690131 GCF_015228065.2 Penaeus monodon
AACGCGACTCGCTCTCTTGCATGCTCTACATAACCCATAAAATACAGAACGAAATCTTACGAAATGGTGAGATTTTTCTATTGCGCGTGCCAGCCGCCGGCGCTCACGCAACCTGTGTGTGTAATGTACGATGTGAACCATGTA
>NC_051415.1:4690783-4690909 GCF_015228065.2 Penaeus monodon
CCGCACTCTAAGAACCGGTTCAATCACTGGCCGCTGTGTCCCTGGCGGTTCTATTGTCCCGGTTCAATGATCGGTGAAAGTGTGGGCCCGAAAGTAAGAGAAAAAAATAATGAAGCTCCCATTAGT
>NC_051415.1:4692355-4692592 GCF_015228065.2 Penaeus monodon
CGAAGACACTGGCCCCAGCAGGTTGCAGCGAGGTAAAGGCAGACTGGTGACATCCGCCTCGAGGCAAACTACACAGCCGCACGCCTCCAAATATAAAATATGCCAAGTCATCGAACTCATTACGAAATACTCCATTCCCGGGCGATATCTGAGGAGCAGGAGCATCGCGGAGACGATTGGGCGAAGATCGGCTTAATAATATTCTGCGGCGCGAGTCTCTGCGCTGCCGCTTGCTGC
>NC_051415.1:4692854-4693125 GCF_015228065.2 Penaeus monodon
CCCGCCTCTTTGCACTTCCTACCTCCTCTGCTCATCGATTCGAAGCGCATTATTCTCGAGTCCCCGAAGTGAAAGCGGGCGAGGGTTAACACGCCTCAAGTCCCCCCCCCCCCGTGTAAGCGACTTTTCACCGGCTTATGAGCAATCAGAGCATGTGGTGGTGCATGGGGGGAGGGGGGGTGGTTGCATCCTCGGTCCACAACATGCTCGGAACTTAGCTTTCCTCATGTCGAATTGTTAAATGTTTCTGGTGTCGTAATCTGTCGGTCGG
>NC_051415.1:4693160-4693229 GCF_015228065.2 Penaeus monodon
AGTGAAGATGACAGAGAGATAGATGGGCAGAATACAGACACATTGGCATAAGCATACAGGAAAAAAGAG
>NC_051415.1:4693417-4693695 GCF_015228065.2 Penaeus monodon
CCTAAATCTCGTTCTCGTTTATCGCTCGTCTAAATCAAATTCAAATGCATACCAACGACGCGGAACAAGATATACCAGATCGGAGACGAAGGTATATCTCATATTGCAACAAGTATGACAACTCCATATTGTGTATCTGAACCGCTTAGATTTTATTTACCTATCTTTTTCCTCGGATTTCAAAATGCTGGTTGGCGTTCAGTGTCAAGGCTGAGCCTAAGGTCGTTTACCCTTCCCTGTTCCAAGGAATTTTCGACCGTACGTTCCTATTTTTCGTT
>NC_051415.1:4693718-4694090 GCF_015228065.2 Penaeus monodon
TTCACGAGAACGATCCCTTTCAGAAATTTATTTTCTCTTAGGGGATGATCTAAAAGGTTTTTATCTTTAGATCGAAAAGTAATCCTGCAGTGTTTAAAAAAAAAGATATTCTCTGTGTTTCATATAAGCTATACATCCTTAAATAATTCCTTTAAACATAACTGGACGCTGGGAAAATAAGCGTCCATATCATACGAAAATTCAAAGCTAATAATAAAACAAAACATTACACTACTAAAATTATTTACTGATCATAACCAGCAAAGTCTTAATTTGGTTGATTCGATAGTTGACAAACAAAACAAAGCAATGTAATTATCTGGTATTATCCGTAACTGCATTTTTTCCCTATCATACTTTCAAAGGCACCCG
>NC_051415.1:4694111-4694231 GCF_015228065.2 Penaeus monodon
ATAGTCATGCATTTATCTTTCAAAATGTGATAACGGTATGGAGATCATTATTTTTTTTTCTCGTGGAGTAGCTGGCCTAATGTAAAGTCTGTATTAGTCATAAAATTGTCATTATTTTTC
>NC_051415.1:4694487-4694861 GCF_015228065.2 Penaeus monodon
CCCTTTTATCACCATTATCATCAATATTACTTCATTATCCTCATCATCATGACTATTATTCTATAAGGCTTGAAAAGAAGTATTCGATCTTCCCGAAATATCACAGGAAGTTATATTCAAAGTTAAAGAGATTAAAAAAAAACCGGAGGCGATGCTAAAGTTTGCAAAATCTGGTAGATACTTTTTTATTATTATTTTGAATTTGATTTGTATTAAGAAAGGCATTTTGCGGTTTATAAATGGGATCAGATACTTAATGGCGGTCGTATGGTAGATTAGATGCGGTATATTGTAGGTCTGTGGTAGAGATGATGGGAGATTTTTGTTTTATGAGAAGAGGCGTAGAATCTATTCTACCATGTGCGCGCTTGTAT
>NC_051415.1:4695274-4696042 GCF_015228065.2 Penaeus monodon
CCATATCTCACGTATCAATTTTTTGTCTTTATTTTTTGTCTTTATTACCATAACTTTTAACGCTTGTGGGCCATATTTTCCATTGGAGTTAGCTTTTGTTATGAGTAAATATGTTAGCGTTTTGTTAGCTTTTGTTATGAGTAAATATGTTAGCGTTTTGTTAGCTTTTGTTATGCGTAAATATGTTAGCGTTTTGTTAGCTTTTGTTATGCGTAAATTTGTTAGCGTTTTGTTAGCTTTTGTTATGCGTAAATTTGTTAGCGTTTTGTTAGCTTTTGTTATGCGTAAATTTGTTAGCGTTTTGTTAGCTTTTGTTATGCGTAAATATGTTAGCGTTTTGTTAGGCTATTGTTAGGTATATGTTTAGCGTTTTGTTAGTTTTGTTATGCGTAAATTGTTAGCGTTTTGTTAGCTTTTGTTATGCGTAAATTTGTTAGCGTTTTGTTAGCTTTTGTTATGCGTAAAACGTTAGCTTTTAGTTAGATTTTGTTATACATAAAACATTAGCTTTTATTATGTATAAAACGAGCTTTTTGTTAACTTTTGTTCTGCACTAAACTTTAGCTTGTTAGGTTATTGTTAGCTTTTGTTATGTACACAAAGTTAGCTTTTTGTTAGCTTCTGCTCTGCATAAAACGTTCGTTAGTGTTTGATAATTGTTAGCTCACTGTTAACTTTTGTTGTGCGTAGGAACTAACCAAGCGTTTGCTTTTGTTTTGAATTAAAAAGTTTGTTTGACGTTAGCTAACAATAAGTGGTAATGTTATT
>NC_051415.1:4696377-4696557 GCF_015228065.2 Penaeus monodon
TTCCTTTCCTAATCATATTCCAATCACCGATCTAATCCGAATACCATTATCAATTCCATTTTACTTCCATCAGCGGTCGAACTTTCACCAACGATCTCAGAGAGAAATAAATCTGCTAGTCCTAACTGTCGAATAATTTTTTTTATTGTGTCTTTTTTGCGTGTGTGCGTGTGTTATTTC
>NC_051415.1:4696796-4696898 GCF_015228065.2 Penaeus monodon
CTTCGAATAATTGGGCACTGAACACACCTCATAAAACACGCTATTGTTATTGAATAAATGAGATGGTTCCGCAGTCTTGTCTCACTTTTCCTTCGTTTACTT
>NC_051415.1:4698184-4698610 GCF_015228065.2 Penaeus monodon
CGAGTACCATCGCATGCACCCAAACAAGGGGATTTGTTTTGTTTACCGATGTCCACCTTTGAGGGATTTCCGTAAACACAGGCTGGTAAATCGCCTCCCCCTTACCCCCCCCTCATCCCCCCACCCCCCTACCTGAAAGGAACGTACGCACAGGTATTCCCTCTCCTCGCGTGCTTCTCCCACGGGGAAAAGCGATGGCATTCTTGCTCCTCAATGATACGTTCTAAGGTACTCTTTCACTACGGCGAGTGAGCGAAGCCTCGACACGTTTCCTAATCTCGTTTTGAGAGCGATGCGTCACGATGATATGTTTATTCAGAAAGTTCATTTGGGTTCGGATGAGAAGAAAAAAAACGATGAGAGATTGAACTCAGAGAACAACTACGCATATATTATGCAATGAAAACTCTCATCTGGTGCAACGTT
>NC_051415.1:4698728-4699165 GCF_015228065.2 Penaeus monodon
AGTCGGGCAGGTGCTCTTCCCAGAGGGACGCTAAATTACAGGTGTTACAGATGTCTGAGGAAGGCGGGGCGTGTCTTATATCAGTCAGCTGTATTTTAAAGCCCAGTGTTTTTTTTCTCTTTCTTTCGAACTCATATGATGGAGTGGTAGCAAGCCATATCACATGGCTAAAATCATAATAAAAAATATCAATTTGTTTATATTCTTGAAGATTTTTTTTTCTTCTAACAAGTACCGAAATTGGCGATAGGTCGTATCTAAAAAAACAGACATAAAACGGAGTTAAAATAAACAAACATACATATACTTAAAACCTATAAAAAAGCCTAAACATATGCAGTAATTTCCATAAAACAAAGAAACATGACTGTCTCTTACCTTGTATTCGCCGTCATGCAGGTCACTCAGACAGGGGAGGGAAAGAGGAGGGATGAGGG
>NC_051415.1:4699242-4699841 GCF_015228065.2 Penaeus monodon
CCTCCTTCGAGCAGGGTGAGGAGGAGGTCCTGATGGTCAGCAGACAGGACTCAAGAGGCCGCCGTCGTCCAGCGCCCGCCGCCCACTCCCACAGATCACTTCCTTCGCCATCGTTGAAGTTTCCGAAGCGAACACAAAGCTATAACGATTTTTACTCCTTTTCCAGATTTTTTTTTCAAGAGGATTTTAAAAAGGATTCTTGCATTATCTTTTTTTTCTCCCTCTCTCTTCCTCTTTTCAAACTATTTAAACTTTTCCTCCCTAGCTTCCTAATATCGATCGTGTTTTGACACCACAGGGACAGGGATGACCAAGCAGACCTTTCCTCGTCACAACATGCTGCTGGATTTCTTGGAGGAGCTTCACCTGACGAATGACACTCCACCTGACACACCGACTGAGAGAACACAGAACAGAACACCTGCGAACAACACCGAACGCGAATTATCTATCACTCTTGTTCGCGGACCTCCATCGACCGGAGCCCCAGACGTGGATGTTGCTCCCTAGACGAAAAGCTGTTCCACACAACAGCAACCTGTTGGGGAGTCGGGAGTCAGCACCGCACAGCTCAACACACTCTATGGTGTCTCGAGCTG
>NC_051415.1:4699878-4700336 GCF_015228065.2 Penaeus monodon
CTGATCACCAAAATCCCGAAGCGACGCCACTCGAGTCAGTCCCGCAGACGCCGAGGGACCAGCGGAGGGCCCTTGAGGACGCCGGACACCTGCACCGCGGTCAACCTGCGCCGTCGAGTTCACGCACGGACCCTCACAAAGGGCGCCATGTTCAGCCACACACCTCACCTCCGCACTGGCTACGCTACAACTGTTCCGCCGCTGTTCACTACGCTCGGCGCGACCGCTTGCCACATACGACACGCCACGCACGGGCCTTTGGAGACACCACGCTCGCCCTCGCTGCACACGCCCTTCCACGCTCCCCTGGCGCTCTCATGGCGACGACGAAAACCCAGAAGGAGGCCGAGAGAAAGAGATTTTAACAGAAGAATGGCGGCGAGGCGGACTCCGTTCGGACGCGGAAACGGTCGTACATCGGGCATCCTTCGCCCAGCCGCCACGCACTGACCACACCG
>NC_051415.1:4700381-4700697 GCF_015228065.2 Penaeus monodon
TCTTTTCTTCTCGGTCGAGTGTTACCAATCGTTCAATTTCTAATCCTTTGTATATTATGTCCCACGCCCACCCTTTAAAGAAAACCCGGCGTGCGAGGCTTCAGTTTCGTCGCGGGAGTGAAGAGGAGGCTGGTCTCGAGTTCGCTTATTGGTTAACGGAAAAAGAAGATGGTCTTAAGATGCCTTTGTTTAAAAAAAAAGGAATAAATTTTCGGTTTCTTTCATTGTTTGAAAGTCAATGTTACCGCAGCAAGTGAACGTTGTTTAAATTATGAAGATCTTGGAACGGTACCTTACTATCGCAGTGATAACCGTA
>NC_051415.1:4700818-4700983 GCF_015228065.2 Penaeus monodon
GCGGATAAACCGTTGACCTTCTTAATGATGCAAGAGTCATTTAAATCGCACGCTAAGAAAACGGATATACAGAGAAAAGGTGATAGAGAGCAGGAAAGAGAGAGGGAAAGAGAAAGATTAATCGAGATATATAGACAGATAGGTAGAGATAGATAAATAGATAGA
>NC_051415.1:4701048-4701114 GCF_015228065.2 Penaeus monodon
CGAAAAGGAAATAGCAAATTACCAAAATACATATATACAGATAATCATACAGCGATAAATAATTAG
>NC_051415.1:4701430-4701518 GCF_015228065.2 Penaeus monodon
AAGATGCTGCACTTTTCAAACCGCCTGCCCCCGGAAAATGATCATGACGCCATGCATTCCGGGGACCATCGTCTGGCGTTACCCCTTC
>NC_051415.1:4702329-4702419 GCF_015228065.2 Penaeus monodon
CGTCCTGGTTACCTCCCGTGGCATTGTGGGCTGTCATTCTCGGTGTGTGTGTTTTGTCATGTTGGTTTCTCTGTCACCGGAGTGTCAAGG
>NC_051415.1:4702849-4703135 GCF_015228065.2 Penaeus monodon
CTTTATAACCCCCTCTACCCTTCTTTCTAATACCCTCCCTCCTTTTTAACAGACTCCATTCATACGATCCTCCCTCCATTATTCCCTCCTCTTTTAACAGACTCCATCTTCATCTAACGCATCCTTCCCCTCCTAACATAACCTTCCCCCCCCCCATCCTTCTAAAACCTCCTCCCTCCCCTAATCCCCCCAAACGCACACGATAAACACCCCCGTTTGGAATTTATAGGGGCCCGATGCCTCACGAGAGCCTGGGGGCCGCCCCTGGGAACATTATGTGTCCCAG
>NC_051415.1:4703185-4703279 GCF_015228065.2 Penaeus monodon
CACGCCCACGCCCACACCTCGGGTTCCCCGGTTCCCCGCTCCTTGGCCCCCTGTGTCTGTTTGGGTCCCTATTTCTTTTTTATGTGCCTTTTTC
>NC_051415.1:4703357-4703748 GCF_015228065.2 Penaeus monodon
CCCTTTTCCCCTTCTTAATGGTCTGCCCCCCCTCGGCCTCCTCCTTTCCCCTGGGCCTTCCCCCTTTTTCCTGGCCCGCCCCCTCCCTCCCCTTTCCCCCCTTTTCCCCCCCCCCCTCCCATTCTTATCCCGCCCTTTCCCCCTCCCCCTCCCCCTTCCCGGGGCCCCTACCTCCCCTTTCTTCCCTTATCTGTTTTCCCCCCCCTTTCCCCCTCCCCCCCCCCCCTCCCGAAAACCTTCCCCCCCCCCTCCCCCCTTCCCCCCCCCCCCCTCCCCCCCCCCACCCCCCTTCCCCCCCTCCAACCCCCTTCCCCATCCCCCTTTTTCCCCCGCCCCGGAAGGGCATCCCAAGCCCCACTTAAGGTCGTTGATGTGATGTTTACCGAAAGGG
>NC_051415.1:4704444-4704564 GCF_015228065.2 Penaeus monodon
GGAAAACCTAAAAACCCCCCTTTTAATTGGGGAAAAAAACCCGGATGGGTTTCCAGTGTAAAATTTTACACTATATTTTGTCTATACATGGCTAAGAGTGACGGATATACGCGTGTGTGT
>NC_051415.1:4705268-4705336 GCF_015228065.2 Penaeus monodon
GGGCGGGAATATGTAAAAAACCCCAAGAATTTTTCGTTAAAGCGGGGGGGGGTTTCGGTACCCGATCG
>NC_051415.1:4706086-4706507 GCF_015228065.2 Penaeus monodon
TCCCCTTTAATTCCCCCTTCTTACCCTTTTTTTTATAATTTTTCTCTTTCCCTAAATTTTGTCTTTCTTCCTCCCCCCCCCTTTTTTGGTTAAAAAAAAATTTAATTCCACTTTCTCCACCCTTTTTTCTTTTTTGCCCTCGAAAAACAGCATTTTCCTTTCCCGGTTTCTAGAAAACGAAACCAGGGGTTAAAATTTTTGGGTCAAAATTTTTAAAAAATGTTTTTAATGATTGGTCCCTTCCCCTAAAATTCCCGGGGTTTTAAACCCTTTTTCCCCCGGGATAAATTTAACCCCCCCCCCCATCTTAAATTTTCAAATTCCAAAAAAAAACCCCCTCTCTCGGTTTTCGACCGCCTTCCCCTTTTTCCTTTTTTTCTTTGTCTCCCTTTCCATTCCCCCCCTATTTTCCCCAAATTTT
>NC_051415.1:4706536-4706656 GCF_015228065.2 Penaeus monodon
CTTTAAACCCCCCCAAATCTCCCCCCAATTTTCCCCTTTCTCCCCCTCCCCTTTCCCTTTCCCCCTTTTTTCCCTTCATTTTTTCTCGTCCCCTTCCCATCCCCCCTTATTTCCCCAAAT
>NC_051415.1:4706932-4707037 GCF_015228065.2 Penaeus monodon
GAATTTCCCCCGCAGTTTTAACCCAAAATTTTTAGACATTGGGAAAAAAAATTTTTGTGACGAGAAACCTTTAAACGGGTTTTAAAAAGTAAAAAAAGGAGATAT
>NC_051415.1:4707523-4707810 GCF_015228065.2 Penaeus monodon
ACTGTCAAGAATGCAGAGAAGGGAGGGAAAAAGAGGGAAAAAGCTAATGGGATATAATTTTTTTTTCATTCCTTTTTAAAAGATAAAAAACTGAAGAAAAAAAAAAGGGGAAAAAAAGGGAAAAAAAATAGAAATTTCAGAGGGGAAATAAAGTTAAAAAATTTTTATTTTTTTTTTCTTCCTACATCTGAAAGGGAAACGAAAAGGAAAATAAATTTTAAATAATTAAATTTTACGGGAAAAAAACCCATTTTCCCAAACCCAAAATCTTTTCGACCCCTTTTTAC
>NC_051415.1:4707989-4708240 GCF_015228065.2 Penaeus monodon
TTTTTATGAGCCGTCGAAAATTTCACTTCAAGTTGCAAGGAATGTTGCAGCGATGTCTCTCGAACGGGTTCTTTACGCCAGGATGAGACATAAAATAAAAAAAAGAAGTCGCCATATTTCAGGGTCGTATAAAGTCACTTCTGGCGATCTTTATTTTTTCCTGTTTTTTTTTTATAGTCTTTCCTTTCTAGGGGTTGGGTTGTATACAATTAAAGATATGGCTGTGATTTCATATATATATTTTACATAGT
>NC_051415.1:4708618-4708800 GCF_015228065.2 Penaeus monodon
CCTCCGCCACCCTTCCCTCTCACTCCACAAAATAGTTCCCAAAAAGGCGTACCCAAGAGCGAGAACCGACGACCTCTTCCGTTTTTTTTTTAAATCTATTTTCTTTTTTTTTCGTAACAATGGCAACTTTCCATACAATGCCCGGGTCCGGAGCGTCTCCATTTCCTTCAGATCTTGATAAG
>NC_051415.1:4708850-4709233 GCF_015228065.2 Penaeus monodon
GCCGGTTACACATCCAAACATGATGCGCCGCGAGGAGGGGGGGGGGTGTAGGGGAAGTGGTAGGGAGAGGGTGTGTGCAAAGGGGGTGGGAGGAGGGGGAGGAGGGAAATTCCTAATACAGAGGGGAGGGATAGGGGGTGGGAGGAGGGGGGGAGGGAAATTCCTAATACAGAAGGGAGGGATAAAGGGGGGTGGGGGTGTTGCTTGACCTTTCCGCGCTTGGAAAACTAATCCTGTTTGTTGACCTTTTTTTTTTAGGCTTATTATTTCGTCTGTGGCGCGTTTAGTGTTCTACCTGTGGATTATTCAGGTCATTAGGTGGGCTTTGTTATTTGTTTTTCTTCGAAAGGTTAACAGTCCTAGATCATTCCAAGATGATTTGA
>NC_051415.1:4709625-4709851 GCF_015228065.2 Penaeus monodon
CCTTTGCCTCAGTTACAAGAATCAAATTACGCCGTATAAGAATCGAATTTGATGATACATTAATCACAGGAAGTTAAGACCAGCGTCTATATCTGTTTAACACATACAAGGGACCCAAATAAATACGTCAGGAGGCTTAACATACACTTTCACATATCATGAACATATATGGAGGTTGAGTTTGAATTCATGGGTTGTTGAACAGAGGCTGGCACACTATGTCGAT
>NC_051415.1:4710454-4710558 GCF_015228065.2 Penaeus monodon
GCCTTTGTTTTAATGCTAAATGTGTCTGGGAAGGATAGTTTAACATTTCATTTACCTTGTCATGGATATATATATTGCGATATGAATATATACAAAAACTAATT
>NC_051415.1:4710845-4711600 GCF_015228065.2 Penaeus monodon
GAATCGTAAAATAATTAATTGTCACTCATTCCCTTGCAAAACATCTACCTATCTGTCAGTCTCTCTCTCTACACATTACGAAGACACAAAGAAAAATTCCGTTCTAAAAAAAATGTTCTAAAAACTCTTCTCGAGAATTTCCTCGCACAGCCTTCGCCTTACCTTCTCCGCGGCTCTCTCTCTTCTCCTTAAGCACCTGGACGAGGCTGTGGCTGTGGATTCCTGAAGGAGGCTTGCACTCGTGGTAATGTTGGTGTTCGCGGGCGTCGTGTCCCTGGCGCTGAGGTGTCAGCAGGCACTGGAGGTCAGTCTTCATTTGCGTGTCCGGAGGTCTACGCCAAGCTCTCGAGTCTTCGGGATGGGTCCAGTACAGGAGCTGGATGGAGTGCTTTGCCCTAGCGTCCGGGGGTCTCGCCTTGGGATCCTCCTGCCGGCGTCCTGGCCCTTCGACGCGGGGTGAAGTCTTCGCCGTGCTGAGGTCTGTGTCGGGACCTCGAGAGGACATGTGGCTGTCGCGTTGGAGAAGACAGGATCTCCTCCCCCGACGCTGAAGTCTTGTCGCAATCTAGATCATAGCATAAGTCTAATATCTCGGCTTATCGAAGTCGAGAGGAAGGAATAGGAGAGGAGGAGGTACTCAGAAGGGCCCCCACGCCAGAGGAGGGACCGAGGGGTCCTGCGGCGTGCCCAGGATCAGGCCGACCGCCGTGTGTGTGAGGGCCCACATCGCCGCCACACAGAGAGCGAAGTTCATG
>NC_051415.1:4711794-4712626 GCF_015228065.2 Penaeus monodon
AAAGGTACCAATTCAACGTGAGCGGAATCGCATAACCATCTAGTCCTTTATTAGGGCCACTCCCTTTCCGTGTCGATGGCTGAGTTCCCAGGTCCTTCAAACACCTCGCTGATGATCCAGACGCCCAGGCCCTTTAATAGGAGGCCTCACAAAGTGTACACAGCGTCCTCGGAAAGTGTAAACGGCGGCCTCAGAAAGAGTACACGGCGTCCCGAGAAACTGTACACAGCGTCTTCAGAAAATGTACACATAGTACTCAGATAGTGTACACAGCGTCCCCAGTAAGTGTACACAACATCCTCAGAAAGTGTACACAGCGGAGTCCTCAGAAAGCGCACACAGCACCTTCATTAAGCGTACACAGCATCCTCCTCAAGCATACACAGCATCCTCAAAGAACGTACAGAGCATCCCCCTTAAACGTACACAGCATCCTCCTCAAGCGCACACGGCGTCCTCAGTAAGTATACATGGCGTCCCAGTACGAGTCGAACTGCACCTGGGTCTTCTGGGGCGCCGTGGTCTGGCCGTAGCGGACGCCCAGCACGATAACAGCCGAGATCAACACAACGACGTAGATGAAATTAATGTACAGGAGGACCAGTCTCATGGACCCCACGTTGTCCGGACACAGGAAGCTCCTTAAGACGGCCAGGAGACGGGAGAGGGACATATCTTCAGCGGGCTTATCTCCGACAGGTGGGTGAGCGAGGGTGTTATCGCGGGAGGTGAGAGATAAGAGATATGTCGCCTCCCTAGACGAAGAAGATGTCTGTACCGCGACGAAATTCTGTTCCTTATCTCCTCTCCAGGATCTCAGAACCAGGATTTT
>NC_051415.1:4712668-4712854 GCF_015228065.2 Penaeus monodon
ACAACCCCAGGACGCCTCCTCCGACGCAAAGAAGGAATGAAGATGTGAAAAGGCAGAACAGACGCGGGAGATAAGGCAGATAAGAGCGAGCGGTGTTCGCAAAGCGCTTCGTGGCGTGCGTCGTCGGTCGTGACTACCTGCTGAATGACTCCTGTCGGGGCGGCGGCTCATTATCTGATGTAAGTC
>NC_051415.1:4715355-4715650 GCF_015228065.2 Penaeus monodon
AGCCTTCGGAGGTATGCAGAGAGCGTCCGTGTCTTCAATAATAACCAATCAAGGGTAAAACTCGGCTCCTACTGCTCCCATCGGTGATCCATTGGCAATCCAATCAGCGCTAATCAGGCCGTCGATGCCAGCCCATGCCGCTCGAGATTAGGAGGGGGGAGAAGGGGGGAGGGGGGATGAGGGGGATGAGGGGGGAGAGAGGGGGAGAAGGGAGAGGGGGAAGGGGAAGAGGGGAAAAAAGGGAGAGGGTGGAGAAGGGAAGAAAGGGGGAAGGGGGGAGAAAGGGAGAGGGAAG
>NC_051415.1:4717244-4717467 GCF_015228065.2 Penaeus monodon
ATAGTCGTCCTCCTCTTCCTCCTCTTTCTATCCCCATCTTTATTCCCTCCATGAGATCGATACAGCGTTCCTTGCATATTTCTCCTCCATTCCCAACTCTCCCTGCTCTTTCTGCCTGTTATGTTGCGTGCTCCTCCTTTATCATATTCTCCTTTCCCTTATCTTTCGTTCGCTATACGTTTAATTCGCTTACTTGGTTAGAAACGGAATATCAGCGTCACTG
>NC_051415.1:4718716-4719007 GCF_015228065.2 Penaeus monodon
AACGCCAGACATCCAAACAGCCACACACCAGGCGACACGCAGCGCCGAGCGACCAGCAGGAGAAGCCACAGCTCGATGACGTGTCCAGGTAGTGCAGACAGACCGCCGGCGCTTCCTGTGGCTTACTGGCTCTCTCATGGTCCACACACGTTCGTCTCTCGTCTCTCCCTTCCCGTGTTTAGCCCTGACCTTGGTTGAGATTGCAGCCTCGCCTTCCTTCCGTCCTTCTCGTTGTGGCGGTTTATAGACAGATTTGAAGATTGAAGTTTTGATATTTATTTGTTTATCTTG
>NC_051415.1:4719051-4719471 GCF_015228065.2 Penaeus monodon
TTATAACATGGTACTAACTTTACGTAATAATCTCCCCCACTCTTCGCTCTTGTATTTTCGTTTTTTATATATATATTTTTTTATTCCCCGTCGATGTTTCTCTCCTTCTTTGATATACACATACGTGTTTTTATCACATTATTTTATCTTTCCGTTCCATTTCCTCCTCCTCCTCCAATCCTTTCTCGCTCTCTCTTTCTAAAAACCTTTCTCTCCTCCCTCTTTGTCTCGTCCTAACGTAAGGTTTATATATTAGGGTGATTTCTCCTTGTGACCTTATAAGGGATCTGACCCTTCTCACACCCCCTCCTTCCCTCCCCCTTCCCCCTCCCCCCTTTTCCTACGCGGTCTGACTCGTAAATCCTTTTGGTCCAAAGGTCACAGTTTTTGCTAAAGCCTCTTTGTATTTGGAATATTTTC
>NC_051415.1:4719819-4719922 GCF_015228065.2 Penaeus monodon
CCTCCTCGCGTCAACATAAATATGCCTTGCAATATTAGCATCACTGTACCCAAAAACCTTTCCTCCTTTTAAGTTAAAAAGGTTCGCAAAATCAACGAATCCT
>NC_051415.1:4720286-4720546 GCF_015228065.2 Penaeus monodon
TGCACATTTGCATATACAGCGCTAATAGCTCCTTAAGGATAGTGTGATAAGAAACACTCCAATGTTCTTAACACGCATCTGTTATGAAACGCTATATTTTTTTTACCAATTTAATCAGTAAACTCTAACAACATCCCCGTTTGCTTATCAACGAGAGGTAAATCAGAGTCTATTTCTGGCCAGGAATGTTAAACACCATGCACGCGCATACAGATTTTTAAATGCGCAGATACACACGTGTGTGTGTGCGCGCGCGCTTG
>NC_051415.1:4720774-4721223 GCF_015228065.2 Penaeus monodon
CATAACGCCATACAGTCACTACAAAAACAAATGAAGGGAACGGAGTCCTTCTTGTACCAGTAATAATCCTTGTCAATCATTTAATCCATACAGATTTGCCAATCATCTGTTTCTTCTTCCAATCCCAAATCTTAGAGATAATGGAAAAATCTTAGAGGTAATGGAAAAAAATAACTTCAGCACTTACCTGGAGACGCTTCACCAACATAATATAGACTGTTTGTATAAGACTTACCTTGTCATCAGTCATAACATTTATAAATACATTTTTCATTTTTTAGTTTTTATACTCGTTTCAAATTTATCCCGTTTGATAAATTATATAAAAAAAAAAAAAAATGAATAGAAGTTAAGGCAATTTAAACAAGTTATGAAAGTTTAAGATATTAGAAGGAGAGAAAAAAAGTCTTCTGGATACTATTTCAACTTCAAAATACTTTGGAACTTAG
>NC_051415.1:4721376-4721702 GCF_015228065.2 Penaeus monodon
AGTCACAGGTAAACAAACATTGCCAAAAAAGTGACATAAAATCCTACCAAACATTTATGAAAAGCTCTAGAGAATTACACCATCCCCCCCCACCCCTTTTAATCTATAACCATCAAATGATTCCATTGCATCACATTCCTTTTTCTCATTAGCGTGATTCTCCAGAGCTCGAAATACATCGGGCGTCGGAACACCTACCTGACGAAGTAGCAGCCGACTTGTCGAACTTGAAACTCGGTCTCTTGATCAGCGCCGGAGACACGGGCAAGTACGACCTCAAGTGCCCGTTGGACTTGGCTGTGCTGAAGCTCGTACTTGAGGCACTC
>NC_051415.1:4721720-4721796 GCF_015228065.2 Penaeus monodon
GAGGAGGAGGTGTCGACGAGGGAGTCAATGCTGGCAGCCCGGCGGAGGGGAGGAGCGCCATTTTTACTGCAGTGTT
>NC_051415.1:4722264-4722905 GCF_015228065.2 Penaeus monodon
GTACACACATCTGTCCGTTAGTTTACCAAAATAACAGACAAGTAAACAAAATGGATGTTTATATATATATGTATGTGTGTATTACATATTTTTAAAAAATTTCCTTGACCACTCTACCAAAATCTACGGGGGGTCCTGATATACTTTCTTCAAAACTAACACTTTTTAGGAACAATTCTTATTACTGATTACGTAAGCTTGTTACAGATGAGGGAGGGGGTGGGGGTGACTGTTACATTTTCGGGACCAAAATTCAAAATACTGTCTGTATTTTATCCCCATTTCTGTATTCCTCTCACTAACGGAAGCAAAACAGTTACAAACTAAATAATAACAATATTCAAGAAATCGATAAAATAAATCACTGCTTGTCGTGAATGCATGGGAATAAATGATAAATATATAGGGAAAACGAGTATAAAATACAAAAGATAACCATATTATAGATAATACAAAATGAAACAAAACAACAGAGATAAACGCGGTGATAAATATATTTACAAATGTGTGAACAAAAATAAACCAAGTACCCCTTTTTAAAGGGAATGATAGATACACTGACTGGGGAATAAAATTTACATTTATTTTCAGAAGCTTTGATAGGGGTTGGTGAAAACAGCATGTGTAAAGTGCAATATGCG
>NC_051415.1:4723153-4723546 GCF_015228065.2 Penaeus monodon
TCTCTAAATGTACAGTGGCGGGGTCCATATATACAGACAGTTATATATTATATACAGAAAGGGAGTACGGGTTTAAACTATTATTATATACAGCCTATATACAAGGGTCCAAAGTGCAGACGGGTTTTTATATTTATGTGGGGGAATGCTAGTGTTCAGTTTTTAGTCAGTATAATATCCAAAAGTCCTTTTTAGTGATAATAACTAGGGATGTTTATATTTTTCAAAGACCGGCAAAAAATACCACATAACACACGTGACTTAGACATGCAACATATACATAAATACTTGTTTTTCAGGAGCGTAAACAGACATTTTTTTGCCTTAAAAAAAACACATTGCATTGTTTTCTAATGTTAAAAATCTAATTTTTTTTACACACATTTTCATTCA
>NC_051415.1:4723577-4724296 GCF_015228065.2 Penaeus monodon
CTACTTTTTGTTTGCCCGTAATTGCTTAAGCTCCCGAATTGCCACAGGGAAAATGCAGGTAAATAAGCATGAAAAATATTATAATAATATAAAGCATTCCTGTACATCGAGCTTTACACATATATAAAGAAACCAAATTCAAAATCTTACCGTACATTTTGCTAACTTCAGTCGACTTGACATAGAAAATGGTAATCAAAGAAAATGGAAGAGTAAGTTTTCTAAAAGAGGGGGGTAACTAAAGAATACACTTTCTTCCTGGGGAGAAAAGTGGGAAAAGGGGGATTGTTCTTAACATCATTTGCTCATTTCTAGCGTAGATACCCGACGCTATACCTATCAGATGGGGAGGAAAATCAATCAAATAACTGGGTTTGATTACAGACAGGGACGTGCCAGACAAAACAGCCTGGCAGACGGACGAAACGTTCGATCGATTAGGTTGACAGATAATGGTATGTCAAGATGATAGGTAGGGTAGGCGAGAAATCATAGACAGATGAACGGAAGTGCATAGACATGGGGGAGGGAGGAGACGAGAGGCGGAGGGGGAATTAGGACTAATATTAAACAATGTACAGTGATCTCGCTCAAGTATTCACTGAGGTTTAAGAGGAGAGATTATTCAAAGATAGATATAGGAATAATGATATAAATATAGTAAGTAGTTACAGAAATAATAAAGATTAAATGAGGATTAGAAGAGAGATATCAAGACG
>NC_051415.1:4725441-4725548 GCF_015228065.2 Penaeus monodon
CCTTCATTACGGTCTCGAAAACACGACAGAAATGATGAAATATTTTCCAGCCTTCAGTTATCTGTTTTTTCTGTTGTAATTTCGCGTGTCTGGTTATCACGACTGAA
>NC_051415.1:4725761-4725989 GCF_015228065.2 Penaeus monodon
ATGAAGTAATAACATTTACAAACAAACCCACAAAAACATACCACCGAATATTTCAAAATACAGAGAAAAATATGACACAATCAAGACCTTTACGAAATGCACGAAACAATTCGGAAAAAATCACGTGACAAAAGAACGAACGAATGAGGAGCAAAAAGACAAAAACACATACATACATAATAGAAAAAAAATAAGAAAAAGATGATAAATTTCACTACAGCCACGCGC
>NC_051415.1:4726108-4726310 GCF_015228065.2 Penaeus monodon
AGATTTCGTTACAAAAAAAAAAAAATGCTCAAAATGTATTTCTAATTTCTTAAAACATCGTCATCAAGTAAAGAAATAATGGTTTGTTCAAGACATTAAAAATTTAACAAAAAATAAGAAAAATAATAATTCCGTTTAATTGCAATCCATCAAGAAAAGGAACAGAAAAAAAATGACTTGGGAGGAACTTATTACTATTTCT
>NC_051415.1:4726723-4726887 GCF_015228065.2 Penaeus monodon
GATCTCTTTATTAAACGATAAACATACCAACTCCTTTTTTTGATTAATCTCACCACGAAAAAAAAAAGAATTGGAAATAAAAGCGAATGCAATCAACAAAACCGAACAGGAATAACTGAGCGATAAATATAACAATAATCACTTCTCTCCTCTTCTCCCTGAAC
>NC_051415.1:4727285-4727482 GCF_015228065.2 Penaeus monodon
ACAAATTATGAACAATCGATATTATCCTGGAACTATAAACTACTTGAAAAAAAAGATGTAATCAGTGGGTAATTAACAGACTCTAAAGTCGATAAAGTTTCCAAAACCGGGGGAAAAAAAGAGCATCTATCCAGGATAACATCCGACAGTCGATCGTGTGAAAGAGGGAAGTGAAGGAGAATGTAACTACTAATTAC
>NC_051415.1:4727573-4728147 GCF_015228065.2 Penaeus monodon
ATGGAATATAAAATAGTTGTGACCCTTTCCTGAACAGCCTGAGTGACGTCTCCTGCATAGACGGCCGATGGAAGCGAAGGCGCAGAGACCGTCTGTCGAGTGACGTCATAGAGGGGGGGAGAGCGTGACGTCACAGAGGACGGTGTGACGTCAGAGAGGACGGTGTGACGTCAGAGAGGACGGTGTGACGTGATAACGGCGCGTTGGTTACGTCACACACGACAGCAAGCGATAGCGTGGATCGGCATCAGAGATGGCGATGGCGTTAGCACATTTAGGCACAAAATCAGCGTTAGAGATATTGCTTACAAAGGAAAGAGTTATCAGTGAGAAGATAAGAGTAGTAGTAGTGCTGCATATTTTTTTTTTCTTCTTTGTGTGTGTGTCGAGATGATAACAAGCCAAGCATAGAGAGAGAGCATCAAATCCACACAAATTTAGTAACAATAACATAGTCGATATTAAGAAGATTGGGGTCAGAATACCTGTTGATTTTTTTTTATCTTTTCATGCAAAGAAGGGGGAGGGGGGGCGAGGGGGACGCAGACGTATTTTCAAGTAAAGGGGAATATGA
>NC_051415.1:4728180-4728391 GCF_015228065.2 Penaeus monodon
CGTCACAAAAGATGATTATAAGACGCAAGAAGACGAATAGGGGAAATACACATAATAAAATACTCACTTAATATGATTAGCATTATCAACACGACGAAGATGAAAAAATATGTATGTATTTATTATTTTTCTTATTTTGTTTAAAATATGTATTCTTTGTCTTTGTGGGAAATAATCGACAATATTATTTTTTCTTCGTAATAAAACTTAC
>NC_051415.1:4728570-4728765 GCF_015228065.2 Penaeus monodon
GATTTTTTCCTTTTGTTGAAAACAATTTTTTTAGTCCTTGTGGGACATGATTCACATTTTTTCCTTCGTTTAAAGAGAAGTTTCCTTTGTGAGATATAAACACCTGTTTTATTCAGAGGTTTATAGTCGGAAAATGAACTTAATTTTGCATATTATTATTTAATGTTATTTGAATCTTATCTGACGAGACGCTGC
>NC_051415.1:4729738-4730003 GCF_015228065.2 Penaeus monodon
CGAAATCTCCTCCGGCCGTAAAACATATGATTGATCGGTTTCGAAAAATGGAAAGATTATTGGAACCTCTTTCGTAGAAATTCTAAGCCTTAACATCAAAACTTCTGAGACTCGCAGACTCTTAAAAAGAACACTGAAATATCATCCTCAAACGCTTAAAAGTCTTGAGGCATTAAATCATTTTTCTCTCTGTTAGTTTTTCTCTCTTTTCGAAAACTTATATCGACTCGCCGCAGATTCAAAATCCACTAAAACAAAGACTTCT
>NC_051415.1:4730180-4730381 GCF_015228065.2 Penaeus monodon
CCCTTTCAACGCCTATCTGCCTCCTTTCTCTCTCGGTTTTAGGAACTGTTCAAAATCACGACCTTTCCCTTTTACCCACAAGGCCTTTCGCGCGAGGCGTTTGTCCGGAAAGGTCAAAATGGCATCATAAAGACGATCGTCCGAAAGGGTGAGTGAATTCGGCGAGGAGAGCGAGGATTGGGACAAGTTCGATTCATTGAT
>NC_051415.1:4731332-4731403 GCF_015228065.2 Penaeus monodon
GATTTTAAAACCGACTGTGGATGGCACTGTGGCACTCGCTTGCTTTTGCGTAAACAAATAAATGCTGTAGT
>NC_051415.1:4732551-4732971 GCF_015228065.2 Penaeus monodon
CAAGGTTGACGTGTACTGGGCAACGATGACGTCAGGATCATACATCAGTGACGTCAAGAAAAACAAAAGGCACACATTTCACATGGATGACGTCACGAGCATTCGAAAATGGCGGTAAACTCTACACCGATAAAGTCAACATAAACACTAAAGCTTTAATGATAAAAAAGAAAAAAAAATCATAATACTAGCAACGACGAATTACACTTTAATACAATAAGTCCAATATAATAAATAACAATAACGCACAGCTGACACCGATCACGTCATAAACAACGAGGGAAAATAAACAATGACGCATACACGTAAACAACTATATTGTACGCATTACCACCGAAAACACAAACTACATGTAAACAGTAATAATTTCCACGTATTTCGTTAAGCTAAACGAAACCTTAAGATGAAAACGAAAGGGTA
>NC_051415.1:4733063-4733172 GCF_015228065.2 Penaeus monodon
CACGGACTGTCAGTTTACAAGACAAACAAACATATCTCGGTCTACTTTTGATGATGGCGATGATAATCACTGATTAATTTCGTTAATTTCCTGACCAATAAGATGACGG
>NC_051415.1:4734303-4734385 GCF_015228065.2 Penaeus monodon
CGGATTTCTAAACACTATTACTGTGAAGCTTTTCGATGGTGATTCTGGTACGGATTGTGAGGCAGCTGTGACAGCGTGTGCT
>NC_051415.1:4734739-4734907 GCF_015228065.2 Penaeus monodon
GTCCCTATAAGCACGAAAGCCTTGGCTGGAGGTGCTGATGGTGAGAACAAGCTGCGCAAATAACCAGTCTAAGTAACTATCTAAAAATTCACAAACTACGTGGCAGGTTAAAGAAAAAAAAAGATACATTACTGAGCATCTTTTCTAAGTGACCATATTGAGCAGGTA
>NC_051415.1:4734930-4735043 GCF_015228065.2 Penaeus monodon
CTTTGACAAAATAAGAAAAATGCAAATTAGATGTCTTTCGATTTCCTCTAAGCAGGGATAAGTTAAGAAAGTATTAGCTACCATATCTATTACCTTTTTTTGAGTGTGTGTGT
>NC_051415.1:4735096-4735219 GCF_015228065.2 Penaeus monodon
TAGACGATACCCATGAAAAATAGACTAGACTTTGTTTGACGGTGTTGGGGGGAGGGGGGTCAGAAAGGAGGGGTGAGGGGGGGTACTGGGCCGTGTGTTTGTGGAGGGGGGTTCTTACTGCTG
>NC_051415.1:4735588-4736112 GCF_015228065.2 Penaeus monodon
GGGAGATAGAGAGAGAGATCAAGAGACGGAAAAACCTACCACTTGCGTGCCCTGAACCGCCTTCCATTCACAAGAGGAAAAAGGTATTAAAACATGATGTAAAACGGGAGGCTAAAACACACTCAAGACAGATTGTTTTTTTTTTCTCAAGAATACTTTTCTTGTGTCTTAATACTCATGACATATTTTTTAATATACCTTTTTATGTATAAACATTCATGATAAACTCTCATAAAACTATATATATTTTTTTCTAGACATTAAAGGATATACAAGTACTTTTTTCTTTTTTTTTCATAAGAGAATTTTGTAAACAATGCATTTTTCTCTCTAAACACTTAAGATAGATTTAGAAAAAAAAATCATTATATTTTTCTATCCTCTCTACTTTTCTCACTTTAAGAATATATGTGATAAGAAAGAGTAAAAGTGAATAAAAAAGTGTGTTTTTCAAACAATCGTGCTGATATGAATTACGTTCTATATTAAGTGAATCTGTGAGGTTGACTAGGCATCTGTTAGGG
>NC_051415.1:4736232-4736344 GCF_015228065.2 Penaeus monodon
GTTAAGCAAGACTCTTAAAATGGGGGGTACACAAGACTTCTCAAATGGGGGGGGGGAGGGGGGTAAGCATGACTTGAAAAGGGGTAGTGGGGGTACTATACTTGCTTTGAAA
>NC_051415.1:4736766-4737056 GCF_015228065.2 Penaeus monodon
CACAAGGCACAACGAGGAGGAGGAGGACCTCAACCACCTCTCAACGGACGGGGCGAGACCTTACCTCTCCAACGAGTGCGTCCTCCTTCTGAACGAGTCCTCCCCCGTGCGCGAGGGGTCCTTCACGAGCAGCCGAGCGATCCTGCCGAGTCCCCCCGAGGTGGCAGCGACGGCGCCAGGGACTTTCAGACCCCCGGGGGAGCCAGACGTGGGGGACAGGCCGAGCAGCTCTCCGTCGCCACACGAAACGCGTCCGGGACTCGTTCTGTCGCCGCTCGTCGAGTCTGTAC
>NC_051415.1:4737103-4738367 GCF_015228065.2 Penaeus monodon
TTACTCGAAGTTAAAAAAAAACACACACACACAAAAGATGTTTCTCTATTCATCAAAGTAAAAAAAAAGAGAGAGAGAGAAAAAAACATTTTTTTTGTGTCTCTCCTTAATTCTTATTATTTATCCTCATTTTCTGCAGAGAGATACCAGACATTCGTTTATATGCTATATTAATTTCCTATTTTCTTCTTTATTCTCCCATCTCTTCATTCGCCTGTCTCTCGATCCAGTTAACTATCATTTTCAAATAATTCATCCTTTCATTAATTTTTAAATATCTTTCTCACTTTCTTACGTTAATTACATATCTTGTGTTATAAAGCTATTCATTATCATTCACAATCTTTTCGACATTTGCCACGACAGGTTATAATGAATGGACGTTTGTATAAAAAAAAAAAATGTGAATGAGGCAGAATAATTTCACAAAAAACAAGAGACTGACTGATTCCGATTTGACTCTCAGATAAGATTTATTTACTTTTATATGTAACTCTTGTAATCTTTAATTCGAAAATAGCCAATTACATTTTTTTAGAGTTATTCAGTCTCATTCATTCTTTCTTCTACATGAATCACATTCAATTTTTTTTCCTACAGTTATCGACCGTAATGGACTGTCACTTAATTTTATTTACAGTTCCAATCTTTGCTCTTGGGTTTTGTTAACTTAGAGGTCACTGTCTTCAATAAGTGTTTTCACATATGCAACCTAGATGTGTATTTTATATATATTCAACACGTGTATCCTAGATGTATCCCGTATGTATTCAGCATGTGAGTCCTATATAGTATTGATATTCCTATATGTATCAATGGGTATCCTGTATGTATTAATGAGTATCTTGTATGTATCAATGGGTATCCTGTATGTATCAATAGGTATCCTGTATGTATTCAACACGTGGGTCTTCTATGAATTTTAGACATGTATCTTATATGTATTCAGCACGTATACCTAGATGTATTATGCGTGTCCCATATGGATTCAACGCGTGGGTCCTGTTCGCATAAAACATGTGCATCTTGCGTGTGGTCCGCATGTGTATTTTGTGTGTATCCAGCATATGTATCCAGTGCGTATCAAACAGGCGTATTCTGTGTGCATTCTTCCCCAATCCCACATTGATTGCGTTGATTCTGAGGCTTAATGAAAGAGGTTGCAACAATGAACTGTCATTGAGGGGGATTTGCGGGACCAATAAAATCACGAAATGATCAAAATGAATTTCGCATAAAAGAGAGCGAGTTCGATATCCCACGT
>NC_051415.1:4738932-4739232 GCF_015228065.2 Penaeus monodon
ACAGACAATTAATTAAAAATCTAATCTAACGCTTTCACACAAATGGGAGAAGACCTTCCATCGTAATTAGATTAGAGACAAAGAACAAAACCAGAAGAAAAATACCATAAACCCAGTCGCGAAAATTTCCACCTCCCTTTCCAATTAAAATCTCCAATTAACGGACAGTCAGCTAGTGAGTGACGTAATCAGTGAACAAAAACAAAACAAAAACAATGACAATGACAGGAAGAGAAGAAAATAGGCGAAGGAAACAATTAATCAGTGTTAACTTTTATGCGTGTTGATAAACGGGTTAGG
>NC_051415.1:4739596-4739816 GCF_015228065.2 Penaeus monodon
TCCTCTCCTCTCCAAGCACAGGTAATGAGACAAGCGACTTGGGCCTTCAAAATCGGTCTCCGCATTACCTCGAAATTGGTTATATTGGTTATATTGTTCGCTAGAGTTTTAAAATACTATTAGCTATGCATTGGAAGTGTAATGCAATCAGCTGATAGCTCACGGACGCGGAATCACTTCTGACAAAGGCGCTGTGATCCGGTGTATGGGAAAAAGGGTC
>NC_051415.1:4740032-4740105 GCF_015228065.2 Penaeus monodon
TAATAATGCATTTTTTTTTTAAAAATAAATTAAAAATCATGTCATATTTAATAAAATAATTATTGGTTTTTAT
>NC_051415.1:4740164-4740237 GCF_015228065.2 Penaeus monodon
CATACTTTAAAAATACAATTTTCCCCCCTTTTCCCCCCCCCAGGAAAAAAAAACCCCATAAAGACACAAGGGC
>NC_051415.1:4740395-4740535 GCF_015228065.2 Penaeus monodon
GGATGAAAAGAGGATCGGAACTTCCTTTAATCCCTAAAAAAAAAGGCTTTTGTTCTCGTGGGATCAAGACACCCTTAAGAATACGCCCGTCTCACCATCACCTTAATTAGTTCTTGAGATGAGGAGCTAATCATTTGCTT
>NC_051415.1:4740643-4740725 GCF_015228065.2 Penaeus monodon
CGGAATCGGAAGACAAATACAATATAGGAAAGGAAAAATAGACCGAGTGAAGTTTGCTTTAAGATTTCGAAGAGAATGGTCT
>NC_051415.1:4740795-4740938 GCF_015228065.2 Penaeus monodon
ATTAAGGTGAAGGGGGGTTCCCTTGGAGGGGAGAGAAGTGGGGGGTGGTAGTGTGAGGAGACAGAGGGGGGTAGGCGGGTGTGGAGGGCATTTGGTGGGTGAGAAGAGGCGGTTATATGCTTTTAATGTATGTTTTTATATTT
>NC_051415.1:4741233-4741435 GCF_015228065.2 Penaeus monodon
GCTCTAAAACTGACATGCTAGCGAATTATTTTCTGAGTTGGGGAGAAGCTGACGTCTTTTAAAATCTTATGACGTGGAAGTATTAGACCTGCATCTTGAGAAAGGGTAAGGAAGAGATTGAGGAGGAAGGAGAGGGAAGAAAGGAAAAGAAGGGGGGAAAAAGGAAAAGGGGGAAGGGAAAAGGAAGAGGAGGAAAAGGGGG
>NC_051415.1:4742069-4742232 GCF_015228065.2 Penaeus monodon
TTTTTGCATAACCCAACTTAGAAAAAGACGAACCGGAAAAACAAACGCGCCTTGCATTAGCTTTGCAAATTTCTTAAGACGAATCTGTTTTAAAGAATTCTTCTCGAGATATGCAAATGATTTTTCTTTTTTTTTGCAATGTTGAACCGATAAAAATACATAT
>NC_051415.1:4743456-4743755 GCF_015228065.2 Penaeus monodon
ATTTAAAACTGGCGTTAGAATCCCGTAGACTTTATCACAAAAGTCGGGACCATATTATAAACAGTATGGTGGCAAAGATAGGTTCATAATATGGCTTTGTGAAGAGATAATAAGCGTGATGTAGCGTGAGATAACGACGCTAGAAAATGTTTCTGCACACAGAAAAGATAAACAGTAATATATATATATATAAAAAGTCTTTACATACACAAGAAGCCGTAAAATAAACGCGATCTCGTAACTTTATATGCGTTTATTATGACGACGCGATCCAGCCTTTGTTTTTATAATGCAGAAGC
>NC_051415.1:4743978-4744438 GCF_015228065.2 Penaeus monodon
CACTTCACAGAAGACGACATTCTATCATAAAAAACAACGTTGATATGCCCTCAAGGAGACGTGAAAACCTCGCCAGCAGGAAGACAATGCTACAAAAATGTCATTAAAGCGGAAAAAACAAAGCGCAAAACGCTCTCATTCGACTATGAGTAGATCTTTTTATTTACTGTGAGGGTGCGAGTCCTTTCAAGCGGAAAGTTTGGTTGGGGAAAGAATGAGGGAGGGGGAGAGAGGAGGGAGGGGGAGAGAGGAGGAGGGGGAGAGAGAGGGAGGGGAAGGTGAGGGTGAAAAGAGGTAAGAGGGTAAGAGGGTGAAGGAGGATGAGGAGGGAGGAAGGAGGGTAAGAGAGAAGGGTGAGGAGGGAAGGTGAGGGTGACGAGGGAAGGTGAGAAGGGAGGGTGAGGGAGGGAGGGAAAGTGAGAGAGAGAGGGAGAGGGGGGAAGTTCTTACCAGATTAAAT
>NC_051415.1:4744948-4745026 GCF_015228065.2 Penaeus monodon
GAGGAGGGGAGAGAGGATTTAAAAAAAAAAAGAATTCATTTTTTTTTTTTTCTCTTTTTGCTCGGTCCCTCTTCAAAC
>NC_051415.1:4745747-4747098 GCF_015228065.2 Penaeus monodon
GCAGGGGAAAACAAAGCGCGTCATGCAGAGAAAATCCCCCGGGGACCCCTCCCCCCCCCCCCCCTTCCCCTCCCCTCTCGCCCTCCCTGCCCCCTCCCCCCTCCTTTCCCCTTTCCCTCCCCTCCGCCCCTCCCTCCCCCCCCCCTCCCTCTCCCTCCTCTCCACCCTCCTTTCCCCTTTTCCCCTCCCTTCCGCCCTCCCCTCCCCCCCCCTCCCTCCCCCCTCCTCTCCCCCCTCCTTTCGCCTTTCCCTCCCCTCCCCCCCCTCCCCTCCCCTCCCCCCTCCCCCCTCCTCCACTCCCCCTCTCGTTTTTCCCTCCCCCCCCCCCCTCCCCTCCCCCTCCCCTCCCTCTCCCCTCCCTCCCCCCTCCCCCCCCCTTCCCCCCCCTCCTTTTTCCCCCCTCCCCCCCCCCTCCCCTCCCTCTCCCCTCCTCTCCACCCCCTTTTTGGGGTCCCTCCCCCCCGCCCCTCCCCTCCCCCCCCCCTCCCTCTCCCCCTCTCCCCCCCTTTCCCCTTTTTCCCTCCCCCCCGCCCCCTCCCCCCCTCTCCCCTCCTCTCCACCCTCCTTTCGCCTTTCCTCCCCTCCCCCCCTCCCCCCCCCCTCCCCTCCCCCCCCCTCCCTCCCCTCCCCCCTCTCCACCCCCTTTCCCCTTTCCCCCTCCCCCCCCCCACCTTCCCCCCTCCCCTCCCCCCCCTCCTCTCCACCCTCCTTCCCCTTTCCCCCCTTGCCCCCCCCTTTCCCTGCCCCTCCCTTTTTCCCCCCTCCCTCCCCCCCCCTCCTCTCCCCCCCCTTTCGCCTTTTTCCCCCCCCTCCCCCCCTCCCCCCCCTCCCCTCCCCCTACCCCCCTCCCACCCTCCTTTCGCTTTCCCCTCCCCTCCGCCCCTCCTTCTGCCCCCTCCCCCTCCCCTCCCCCCCTCCCTCCTCTCCACCCTCCTTTCGCCTTTCCCCCCCTCCCCCCCTCCCTTCCCCCCCCCCCTCCCTCTCCCCCCTCCCACCCTCCTTTCGCCTTTTCCCTCCCCCCGCCCCCCCCTTCTGCCCCCCTCCCCTCCCCCCCCTCCCTCCCTCCCCTCCTCTCCCCCTCCTTTCGCCTTTCCCCCCCCTCTCCCTCCCCCTTTTCCCCCCTCCCCCCCCCCTCCCCCCCCCCTCCCTCCACCCTCCTTTCCCCCCCTTCTCTCTCTACCCTCCCTCCCACCCTCCTCTCCCCCGCCCCCCCCTTCCACCCACCCCCCCCCCCCCCAACCCACCACCCTCCCCCCCACCCCCCCCCACCGCCCACCCCCCCTCACCCCCCCCACCTCCCCCCACCCCGGGCTTGGGCGCGACCGGACCCTCTCCCGGAAAAGCCATTACC
>NC_051415.1:4747233-4747407 GCF_015228065.2 Penaeus monodon
AGTGTGTCACTTCCCTTTCCTTTTACCTCTTCGGCCTGCCCCGTCCCCCCCCTCCCCTCCCCTTTCCCCCCTAACCCCCTTTTCCCCACCCCCCCCCCTATCATCCCTTTTCCCTTTCGTCTCTACCTCCTTCCTTTATCAAAACCCTCCCTTCGTCTCCCCTTTTCCCCCCCC
>NC_051415.1:4747624-4748275 GCF_015228065.2 Penaeus monodon
CCCCCCCCCCCCGTCAAACCCCCCAGCTCTTCGCAGCATCATTGTGAGTCACAAATTGGTATCCTTGCCCTTCTCCTCTTCTCTTCGTCTCCCCTTTTCCCCCTTTTCCCCCCCACCCTCCCCCCCCTTCCTTCTTTCCCCCCCCACCCTATCCCCCCCTCCCTCTCCCCCCCTCTCTCTCTTCCCTTACCCTTTAACCCGTTTTGCTCTCTTTACTCACTCTTCTTCGCCCCCTTTCCCCCCCTCCCCTCGGCCCTACCCCCCCCCTAGCTCTTTCTCCTCCCCCCCTTCCCCCCTCCACCTTCCCCCCCCCCCCCCTCTATAACCCTACCCATTTTTTTTTTCCTTTCTCTCCCCTTCCCTCACATCTTTTTTTTCCCCTATCCCCCACCCTCCCCTCCCCCTTTCCCCCACCCCCCCCTCCCCTCTCCTTCCCCCTCTCTCCTTCCTCACCCTCCCCTCCCCATCCCTCACCCCTTCCTCCCCTCCCTCCCTTCCCCCCCTTCTCCCCTCCCCCTTTCTTCCCCCCTTCCCCCCCTCCATCCCCCCCCCCCTTTGGGCACAGTCCCCCCCCTTTATTCGCCATTGAGCTTATGCCTCAGTTTTGCTTTTTTGTTTCAAAAACCCTTTAATAAAACCTTTGTAAGGGGC
>NC_051415.1:4748619-4748846 GCF_015228065.2 Penaeus monodon
AGGGATAACGTATTAGATACCTTTTATGGAAGAGGAAAATTGGAAGAGAAGAAAAGGGGGGAGAGACAAGAACGGGACAGAGAAAAGGGCGGAGAAGGGGGAGATTTAAAGGGGAAGGGCATAGTGGGGAAGGAAAGGGGAGGGAAAAGAGGGGAAATAAATTGTTCCCATATTCCGAGGGAGGGGCAATTTTAATGCAGGCTCGCACCCGTGGCCCGGTTGCTCGC
>NC_051415.1:4749363-4750053 GCF_015228065.2 Penaeus monodon
ATGAACAAATCGAGTTAGCGATGTAATTTCAGAAGAAGGGGAAGGAGAGTCCCGAGAAATGGGAGAGAAAAAAAAAAGCAAAATTTACGAGGAGGGAAACGAGCATAAAGTTTTCTTCGTTGTTAACCAGGGTGTGAACAGAAGAGAGAAAAAGATACAAAGAATAGGGAAGAAGGAAAATTAAATTATTGAAGATCAGTAAACGTGGATATAAAGAGATGAAAACTAATAAAATAGAAAAAATTGAAAAAAACAAACATTAAATACCACACAGAAAGAATAGACAGAAGAAAAACGTAAAAAATAGAGAGGGCAAGAAAGATAACCAAACAATGAGATAATAAACACAGATAAAGAAAAATAAATAAAACAAACGAAAAGAAAATAGAGATTGAGAGAATCTAGATTAATCACAGCAAAACGAGATAAAAATCTTTCACAGCAGCATCCATAACAAAGGATGCTTTAAATCTTTCATGATGCGGGAGGAGGAAGTATACGAAGATGAGAGATAAGAGATAAGGATAAAGAAGGGGAGGAGGAAGTAGGAGAGGAGGATGCGATAAGGAGGGAAGAGCAGAGAGAAAGGGGAAGAGTTAATGAACAGGAGATAAAGGGAATGTGATAAAAGAGAGAGAAAGAGGGGGGGAAACAAGATGATGTGGAAAAGAGAGAGATGGAGAATCGATG
>NC_051415.1:4750246-4750330 GCF_015228065.2 Penaeus monodon
AATGATTAAAAACAATAATAATAACTGTCCCTATTATAACTTCCGTTACCATCAATACTAATAAACCAAAATACCACCAAATTG
>NC_051415.1:4750426-4750577 GCF_015228065.2 Penaeus monodon
ACAAACAAACAAACGAAATCGAAAACTAAAAAACTTATTGTAACTTTCTATTTCAAAAACCCGTATTTAGAATTTTCAAACTCTCGAATAGATTTTTCATTTTCAAATCACTTTAAATTTCGGCGCCGAATACTTGAAAATGCCAAATCTC
>NC_051415.1:4750800-4750864 GCF_015228065.2 Penaeus monodon
CCATTACACTCTCGTTAAATAAATATGAGACATATTTTTACTCAATAATATGACCTTGAGATTC
>NC_051415.1:4752753-4753003 GCF_015228065.2 Penaeus monodon
CCCAAAAGAACACAAAAGCTCATGCATTTTTATATCAAATGCAACAACATATGCTGTTTGATGTGACGTACAGATTGATGCTCTGTGATGTACGCGTTGCTGGCCTAATTTTAATCTCTCTCTGGACAACAAAACAACGTGTGTTTACTTCTCTGTTTTGTTTTACTACTTTTGTATATAATGTCTTTTAGCATATTGTCATAACGCAAGGGAATAAACACACTTACATGCTCGCACACACAGGGAAAAA
>NC_051415.1:4753412-4753829 GCF_015228065.2 Penaeus monodon
AGGCTCACGAGTCAAACCAAAGGTCCTACGCAATAGCTATTTGGCGGAATTACACGAACACAAATCTGCAGCCGACATTTATTTCTCCAAAATCCTTATTACAAATCGCGAGAAGCCAAGCGCAAAACTACAAGGCTATGACGCCCACATTTTCGTTTCAAGGGTGACTCTGCTAAATATGTATTATGTTTATCCGGGTAATATACATTTCCATTGCATGTAATTGCAGGATTTCGTTGCACTCAGGTTTGTTTGTTCGGTGATTCGTTATATTTGTGCACATTGGTCTGCTCTCGTTTAGCGTATGATGCTAATTCGTTTCGGATTATATCAGCATTTTTAGGTTTGGTTTGATAATAATCTGAATGCTATCTCTAGGGATTGGGTGATTACCGAGTAGTTTTGACTCTGCTATGT
>NC_051415.1:4754165-4754311 GCF_015228065.2 Penaeus monodon
ACCTCTTGCAAGATGGACACCTCTACGTGTTGCAAAATAACCCCGGTCACTCCTGCACCCCACTTTCAACACCCTTTCCCCATAACCCATTACTTGCAATCCCCCCCCCCACCCTCTGCAACATCCCCACCACTGCAACACCCCCA
>NC_051415.1:4754374-4754597 GCF_015228065.2 Penaeus monodon
CAAAACCCTATCATCCTCTTTTGCAACACCCCCATCCTTTTAACCCCCCTTTGCCAAACCCCAAGACCCCCCCCCTCCCCTCAAACCATACCCCAAAACGCAAAAGGAATCATGCGTATTCAAAGCGCTCACTTCACACGAGTATCTATTTCCGAATTCCTCCTAATTAAAGAGGCGAATAGAAAAGGGAATTAATCTATCAGATTCTCCTGTTCCTCTCTCC
>NC_051415.1:4755121-4755336 GCF_015228065.2 Penaeus monodon
GCAATATGCTACCCCTCTCCCTCTTTTTTTTTACAGAGGGGGGAGGGGGGAGGGGAGGTCCATTAGATTAATTCATTACCGCAAAATGAAATGAAAAAAAATTAACATCTTTTTAGTGTTTTTTTTTTCTCCTTCATTTCTCAAGCGGAAGTTTGCTTAAATTAAGCAAATAACATTGAAGATATTTTGTAAACACAAACTGAATCAAAAGCGCT
>NC_051415.1:4755775-4755986 GCF_015228065.2 Penaeus monodon
CTCTTATTTTTGTTTATTTCATATCATGCCTTGTTTCATTTCCTTATCTATTTCCCATTCTTTCATTGTTGCTTCTTGTATTTTCCTTTTCCTCCTTTCTTTCATCGATTCTCCATCTCTCTCTTTTCCACATCATCTTGTTTCCTCCCCTCTTTCTCTCTCTTTCTTTTATCACATTCCCTTTACCTCCTGCTCATTAACTCTTCCCCTT
>NC_051415.1:4756069-4756550 GCF_015228065.2 Penaeus monodon
TCGTACAGTAGCATCATGAAAGATTTAAAGCATCCTTTGTTATGGATGCTGCTGTGAAAGATTTTTATCTCGTTTTGCTGTGATTAATCTAGATTCTCTCAATCTCTATTTTCTTTTCTTTTTCTTTTCTTTATCTGTGTTTATTATCTCATTGTTTGGTTATCTTTCTTGCCCTCTCTTTTTTTTACGTTTTTCTTCTGTCTATTCTTTCTCTGTGGTATTTAATGTTTGTTTTTTCAATTTTTCTATTTTATTAGTTTTCATCTCTTTATATCCACGTTTACTGATCTTCAATAATTTAATTTTCCTTCTTCCCTATTCTTTGTATCTTTTTCTCTCTTCTGTTCACACCCTGGTTAACAACGAAGAAAACTTTATGCTCGTTTCCCTCCTCGTAAATTTTGCTTTTTTTTCCTTTCCCATTTCTCGGGACTCTCCTTCCCCTTCTTCTGAAATTACATCGCTAACTCGATTTGTTCAT
>NC_051415.1:4757502-4757677 GCF_015228065.2 Penaeus monodon
TTTCATTCTCCGCACCCACCTTCTCTTTCTTCCCCGTCCCTCACCTCCGCGAGCAACCGGGCCACCGGCGGCGAGCCTGCATTAAAGTTGCCCCTCCCTTCGGAATATGGGAACAATTCATACCCCTCTTTTCCCCTCCACCTTTCCTTCCCCACTATGCCCCTTCCCCTTTAAA
>NC_051415.1:4758073-4759104 GCF_015228065.2 Penaeus monodon
TACAAAGGATTTATTCAAGGTGAAACGAAAATGCAATAACTGAGGCATAAGCTCAATGGCGTAATCAAGGGAAGGGGACCTGTGCTCACAAAGGGAGGGGAGGGATGGAGGGGGGGTAAGGGAGGAAGTAAGGGGAGGGGAGAGAAGGGGAGGGGAAGGGAGAGGAGGGGAGGGAAGGGTGAGGGATAGGGGAGGGTGAGGGAAGGAGAGAGGAGGGAAGGAGAGAGGAGGGGAGGGTGAGGGATAGGGGAGGGGAGGGTGAGGGATAGGGGAAGGAAAGATGTGAGGGAAGGGGAGAGAAAGGGAAAAAAAAATGGGGTAGGGTTATAGAGAGGGGGAAGGTGGAGGAGGGGAAGGGAGGGAGAGAGAAAGAGCTATGGGGGGGGTAGGGTCCGGGGGAGGGAGGGAAAGAGGGCGAAGAAGAGTGAGATGAGAGAGCGAAACAGGTTAAGGTAAGGAGAAGAGAGAGAGGGAGGGAGGGGGAGGGAGGGGGGGTATACGGGTGGGGGAGGAAGAATGGACAGGGGGGAGGAGGGTGGGAGGGGAAGGGTGGAAAGGGGAGACGAAGAGAAGAGGAGAAGGGGCAAGGATACCAATTGTGACGTCACTAATGATGTCTGCGAATGAGCTGGGGGGTTGAGGGGGGGAGGGAGAGGGAGAGGGAGAAAGAGGAGAGAGAGAGAGAGGGAGAGGAGAGGGAGAGGGAGAGGGAGAGGGAGAAAGAGAAGAAAAAGAGAGAGGGAGATGGAGAGGAGAGAGAGGAGAGAGAGAGGAGAGAGAGAAGAGAGAAGAGAGGGAGAGAGAGAAAGGGGAGAGAGAGGGGAAGGAGAGAGGGAAGAGAGAGGGGGGGAAAGGGAGACGAAGGGAGTGGATTTGATAAAGGAAGGAGGTAGAGACGAAATGGGAGAAGGATGATAGGGTGGAGGGGTGGGGAGAAGGGGGTTAGAGAGGTGGAAAGGGGGAGGGGGAGGGGAGGGGACGAGGCGAGGCCGACAGAGGTGAAAGGAAGGAAGTGACACACTGAAGTAAAC
>NC_051415.1:4759130-4759838 GCF_015228065.2 Penaeus monodon
CACGGATAAAGGAGGAAGAAAGGAAGAACAAAGATGAGAGTCAAGAACACGCAAGAGAGATAACAAGCGAGAGATAACACAAAGGAAGATAAGGAGACAGAAGGGTAATGGCTTTTCCAGGCGAGAGGGTCCGGTCGCGCCCAACTGCCAGGGGTGGGCGGAGGTGGGGGGGGTGAGGGGGGTGTGGGCGGAGGTGGGTGTGGGGTGAGGGGGGTGGAGGTGGGGGTGGGTGTGGGGTGAGGGGGGTGTGGGTGGAAGGGTGTGGGTGGAGGTGGGGGTGGGGTGAGGGGGGTGTGGGTGGAAGGGTGTGGGCGGAGGGCATGAGGAGGGTGGAGAGGAGGGTAGAGAGAGAAGGGGGCAAAGGAGGGTGGAGAGGAGGGGAGGGGGAGAGGAAGGGGAGGAGAGGGGGGAGGAGGGGGCGGAGGGGAGGGAAAGGCGAAAGGAGGGTGGAGAGGAGGGGAGGGGGAGGGGAGGGGGAGGGGAGGGGCAGAGGGGAGGGAAAGGCGAAAGGAGGGTGGAGAGGAGGGGAGAGGGAGGGGAGGGGGAGGGGAGGGGGCAGAAGGGAGGGGCAGAGGGGAGGGAAAGGCGAAAGGAGGGGGGAGAGCAAGGGAGGGCGAGAGGAAGGGGAAGGGGAGGGGAGGGGAGGGGGAGGTGGTCCCCGGGGGAGATTTTGTCTGCATGACGCGCTTTGTTTTCCTTTCCTCCTGC
>NC_051415.1:4760422-4760584 GCF_015228065.2 Penaeus monodon
TAATTCTGTTTTTTTTTTGTATGTGTGACATTCCCGCCATTGTTATTTCTCTCGGACAAAAGAACAAAATTAGCAACTGCCGTTTGATATGAGGGACCTTTGATGCAAAATTGATGTTAAAATGTAAACGAGAAACTGAATGTTCTTTTTCTTTCCTTAAAA
>NC_051415.1:4760802-4760938 GCF_015228065.2 Penaeus monodon
GTGTTTTACTGTTGTAATTTGGCAATGTGAGAGAGGAAAATTTCAATTCTTTTGGATTCCACCTCAAGGTAAAATATATCTGTATTTTTGATGTTGAACTTGTGCTGCAAATGTGATAAGGAGATAGAAAGTGGGG
>NC_051415.1:4761376-4761595 GCF_015228065.2 Penaeus monodon
AGAAAGAAAAAAAAAATCTTCCTCTTTCTATCTTTCCTTCAGTAAGTGTCTGGCGTAAATTGGAAAGGAAATGGACGGGAAAATAAGTCATTCGAATGAGAGAAAAGCCTATTACGAAAGACACCCCTCGGATCAAAGAAAACGGAGGCGGACGTTCCCTTCATAGAAAACGGAAGCGGAGATGAGGGACTAAGATTTTTTTTTTTAGGAGGAGGTCCG
>NC_051415.1:4761646-4761779 GCF_015228065.2 Penaeus monodon
GCGTTAAATTTATATTTTTTTTGAAGGGTTGAACCGAATGGTGTTTTAATTATTTTTAAAAAGAGAAGTGGGTACATAGTAGGCAGATAGATAGAGAAATATAATAGTGTGTTTTTTGTTGTTGTGTGTGTTG
>NC_051415.1:4762422-4762558 GCF_015228065.2 Penaeus monodon
GGGGTGAGAAGGGCCACAGAGATCTGGTCGTAGAGACGTCAGCTCAGAGCGATGCTGACAATGAAAGTAGCCTGGAATTCGCTGACAGATATGCTGACAGTCGTACCCCACGCGGAAGTACATCTTGGGGGCGTGA
>NC_051415.1:4762990-4763380 GCF_015228065.2 Penaeus monodon
CAACTCCTTCTTTAGGGGAATGCGAGAGAGGATAGTTGAAAACATATCCTCAATCGTTTCGCAACTTTGGTCGATAAGGAACTTCTATTCTTCGTCCTCATCTCTCGCAGCTTCCAATTAGTCCGAAGACGAAATTGTAAAGAGATTAGGAAACAGATAGATGGGCGAGGGGACAGATAGATGGGCGAGGGGACAGATGGATGGGCGAGGGGACAGATAGATGGGCGAGGGGACAGATAGATGGGCGAGGGGACGGATGGATGGGCGAGGGGACAGATGGATGGGCGAGGGGACACATAGATGGGCGAGGGGACAAATAGATGGGCGAGGGGACAGATAAATGGGCGAGGGGACAGATAGATGGGCGAGGGAAGGAAGTGCTGGGGGAAA
>NC_051415.1:4763783-4764071 GCF_015228065.2 Penaeus monodon
GTTGGGTCATCGATCCGAATGAGAAAGAGAGAGAAAGAGAAATATAGAGAAAAAAAGGAAAAAGAGAAATAGAGATAAAAACAAAAAAGAGAAAAAGAGAGAAAGAGAATAAGATAAAAAAACAAAGAAAATGAAAATTAAGATAAAGATCGACAGAGAAAGAGAAGAAAAAAAGGAAAAAGAGAACAAAAGAAAAGACGAAGAAGCAAACGAGAAAGAGAGAGAGCAAAAAATCAAATAACAAAGAAGGGGAACAAAGCATAGAGAAGGAAATTATCTTTCGTGAAA
>NC_051415.1:4765134-4765296 GCF_015228065.2 Penaeus monodon
TCGGGTGAGGGATGGAGGTGGGGGGGAGGATGAATATGAATGGGGGGTGGGGAGTGGGGTGGGGAGGGGGGAAAGGGGGGGAGGAGGGGTCAAGAATACCCTAGGGTGGCGATGAAATGTTTAATTCTCATTACCACGGAGGGATTCTCGACGCCGAGTCAT
>NC_051415.1:4766032-4766259 GCF_015228065.2 Penaeus monodon
ACAAGTGTGCATAGACATAGCGAAAGGAGTTATAAACATGTGGATAGGCGGATAGAAGAGAAAGGAGACAGAAATATTTGGAAAAGCGGATAGAAGTGGATAGACGGAAGCTAATAAACAGAGACAGAGACAAATGAAAGGACGGGTATTGAAGACACGTAAGTAGACAGATGGATAGATGCATAACAGAGATGGACAGACAAAATTATATAATACGTATGCAAATT
>NC_051415.1:4766324-4766569 GCF_015228065.2 Penaeus monodon
TTCTCCTTGTTAGGCAATTTATGAAGCATTATCAAATTTCTCAGTGGGATGTAATTGCAACCATAAATAATTATCTCCTTAATAATGCAACGATGATGACAAAACATTGACGAGCAGTAATTACCCTATGCAACATTATCAATTATCGGGGGGGTAATTATGGTCGGGGCTATAAGTAATATATATGGTAATGATGTTCGATACGGGTGCTTTAATTGCATTGCTGTTCAAGAGTGGTAATTAGC
>NC_051415.1:4766896-4767125 GCF_015228065.2 Penaeus monodon
CATTGAAAGACCCGGACGTCCGCTCAGTAACTCTTCCATTCTTAATTAATTTCTCAATTTCCAACATGAGGAAAGGAAAAGAAGCAATAGGAAATATCTATAGACGAAAAGGGGAAACGGAGAGTGAATGACAGAATGAGGGGAGAGAAAACAGAAGGGGAAGAGCGAGTGTGGGAGAGAGAAGCCGCTTCAAACAACACGAAAGTTATGCAGTTACTCGATAGGTGTG
>NC_051415.1:4767697-4767845 GCF_015228065.2 Penaeus monodon
GCCCTCTCTCCCCACACGCAATAGGCAAAACGCAATAAACAAGAAATTTTAAAGAAGAGGAGACAGGAAGACAGCGAAGGAGCAGGAGAAGGAGAAAGGGAGAGAAGCAATTATGATAGAAATGGAAATCTAAATGAACTGATTATTA
>NC_051415.1:4768378-4768719 GCF_015228065.2 Penaeus monodon
TTCCCGGCGGTCTCTCACTTACCAGCGCGAGACATACTTTCCTTGTTCTTTTTCTTAAAGTCAAGCCTGTAAGTCTGCGCTACTCAGTCTGACTTTCGAAGCAATTACCGAAAGTTGGAGGGCTGAGACACGGCTATTATGCTTTTGTAGTTTCTTAATTATGAGAATATAAAGCCCCGCTCAAGACATCGCCTCCGTCCGCCATATTGGATCATTAGTGTTTAGGACCGCGGGACAATTTTTTTTTAAATTTTGTATTTGAATTCTTACAGACAGAGAATTGAATTAAAATGGTTTATGAAACATTGAAAGAAGGTTAATATTTTTTTCCAGACATATGC
>NC_051415.1:4769889-4769965 GCF_015228065.2 Penaeus monodon
TCAACCGCAGTTCGTTGCAGTTGCAAAATGCAATTCAGGGCAACGAAGCTAAAGATCACGTGTCAATTATAGTTTC
>NC_051415.1:4770352-4770531 GCF_015228065.2 Penaeus monodon
GTGGTCAGGGGTAACGAAGCTAAAAATTTCACGTCAATCATAATGTTGGGGAAAGCAACGAACCAAACTAAATAAATATATTGTGTAAAGATTGCTAAACAGGAGGAAGAGGAGGATAAAGAAAATGTGATTATGAAGAAGAGTATGACATGATAATCTGCTTATTAATCAATTAGTTA
>NC_051415.1:4770626-4770740 GCF_015228065.2 Penaeus monodon
CATTTTCTAACCCACTACGAAGCAATTCTTTTGTCTTGACGCCCAAAATCCCCAGGAAAGTTTACGGTTAAAATGCGTTTTATTTTCGAATTATTTTGGCGAAAGAAAAAAACG
>NC_051415.1:4770777-4770932 GCF_015228065.2 Penaeus monodon
AAATCGCTTTCAGGAATCGTTGGATTTCTCTCGCTTCTATTTTCTCTCTGTTTCTGGGAATCATGGAATGGAGTGGGGGGGGGGGGAAGGGAGGATACGCACACACACGCCGTTTAAAAGAACAGAAACATCGAGACAAATATACGCAGACATGT
>NC_051415.1:4771062-4771140 GCF_015228065.2 Penaeus monodon
AGTCTGTTTTTCCGTTTATCCATCAACCTATTTGTTATATACCTGGCACTTTATCTTCCTAATATATATCAATCACCC
>NC_051415.1:4771692-4771848 GCF_015228065.2 Penaeus monodon
TTCGGTAGGGTCGTTTTGATCGAAATCAGGTTACAAATACCTAAAATTTCTAAAAATATTTTATCTGTGATTAATCAATATAACGATATATACCAATACCATATATAATTTTTATAGCATATCTCTATACCCAACTGACTTCCCCATTTGTCGGAG
>NC_051415.1:4771997-4772156 GCF_015228065.2 Penaeus monodon
ATCGAAATCACGTATACACAATACCTAACAATTTCCTAAAAATTTCCTTATCTGTGATTAATCAATATAACGATATCTACCAATACCATCATCATAATTTTTGTTAGCATATCTCTCATACCCAACCTGACTTCCACATCTGCTCGGAAATCCCTTTTT
>NC_051415.1:4772326-4772437 GCF_015228065.2 Penaeus monodon
ATTTTTTTTTCTCATATTCTTTTAAGCTCGTATCTCGCTGAATCCAAGATGGCCGCCGCTGTGACGTCACGAACAAACTCTCCGCCGAGATAAGTAAACACAAAGTCTTTA
>NC_051415.1:4772898-4773000 GCF_015228065.2 Penaeus monodon
GAACGATTCTCGAAGATTGTTAATAATTGTTAAAAATTGTTAATATAAATTAATAAATTGTTATTTATGAATATTTATGAATATAATCTCTGTAATGACGCA
>NC_051415.1:4773797-4774028 GCF_015228065.2 Penaeus monodon
GTCCTATTCATGTCCACTTAATGGTCTTAATAGAAGCGACATGCAACTTCCTCTTTTTAAACTGTGAAATTACACTTTAAAAATAACTCTAATCTAAACTTCAAATGTTGTAACTTCAGCTGGCACTAAAAGGTAAAAAAAAGGGATGAAAGGAAAAAAAAGAGAAAATAAAGAAAAATTTTAGAGAGAAAAAAAGGCTGCATTTCCGAGTGATAATCAACATTTCGAAGG
>NC_051415.1:4774810-4774895 GCF_015228065.2 Penaeus monodon
AATTCACAAGATGTTTCACTTTGAGACTTAAAGACACAGCCTCCATCTGCACCACTTCAACTGTGGCGGAAAAGCATCTCATTTC
>NC_051415.1:4775534-4775598 GCF_015228065.2 Penaeus monodon
GGGGGGAGGGGGGAAAACCACGCAAAAGTGCTGAGAGGAGAAACACATTAGTCACCGAAGCCTT
>NC_051415.1:4775731-4775922 GCF_015228065.2 Penaeus monodon
TCGCCGACTGACTTCACTAAAGAGTACTCTCACCGTCGCTTCCTTTAAGGTTTAGATTCGGCTTGAGGACAGTAGCAGAAAAAGCCTTACGCCCATTGCACGCTGGGGCCTAATGAAGTGCATTGCAAGGACCGCCTGGCGTTTTCCATAAATGCTGGAAATTTAAAGCCGCAGGGCCCATTTTGCGAGCG
>NC_051415.1:4776423-4776852 GCF_015228065.2 Penaeus monodon
AGGGGGAAGAAGGAGAAGGGGAAGAGGGGGGGAGCGGGAGATGGGGGGGTAGGGGAAGAGGGGAGATGGGTAGGACAGGTAAGAGAAGAAGGGGAAAGAGGTAAAGAGAGGGGGACAAGAGAGGGAAAGGAGAGAGGGGAGAGATTTCCCCGAGCTTCTGATATAAATTACATTAATTGCAATAATAAAGAGTGATAAACGCCCTCATTATATAAAATGGATTCATAAATTATTTCCAAATCTTTATTTTCATATGTAAAAAAAAAATATATAATTTTTTTTGTAATATACTCAGCTCATTTACCAACTTGTTCATTTTAGCTCAGCAGCAAAGCCCAGAATAGAAGCAAGTGTTCAGTCATAACACATGTTTACTGTCGCTTTTACTACCTGCGGTATGGCGAGTGTGTGCGTTAACGAGGAGGCTTA
>NC_051415.1:4777093-4777185 GCF_015228065.2 Penaeus monodon
GATCAAAGACTAGAGACGTAGATGGAAAACAGAATAAACGGGGGGAAAGGAAATGAATGACTGTAATTAAATTAGAGGGAGGCAACAAATTA
>NC_051415.1:4778174-4778287 GCF_015228065.2 Penaeus monodon
CACGGAGGGAGCGAGACCCTTTGATGTCACACAGAAGTATAATTGGGTCACAGATATACGCTGTAATGATGTTATCGTTCACTTCGTAATAGCTTGTGAGGGGAAAATGCTAT
>NC_051415.1:4778850-4779001 GCF_015228065.2 Penaeus monodon
TTCTTGGGGGGTGGGAGGGTAAGGGGTGGGAAAGTTAGACTAAGATGGGGTGGGTTGGAGGAAAAGGTTGGTGGGTTGAGGTGGGTTAAGAGTTGGAGGGGGAAAGGGGTGGAGGCGATGAGGGAGAAGGGGGGGAGGAGGTGGAGGCGAT
>NC_051415.1:4779617-4779771 GCF_015228065.2 Penaeus monodon
ATATGATGATTTATGAGCTGGAAAGCCCTAAAAAATATGAAAGGCGAGGTGGAGACAGTGTAAAAAAGAAAATACATTAACAAAACTGATATCATACACGATCATTATTACCAACAAAAACATAGGAATACATCCCAAGAATCTATGAATCCTG
>NC_051415.1:4779881-4780196 GCF_015228065.2 Penaeus monodon
GCATAAAAATCTTAGCATGTACGCCCACGTGCGATCACACAACACACATGGATGTACGCACACACGTATGCAAATATACGTAACATACATCCGCACTCAGAGACAATGTAACTTTAAGATTCGGTCCACTTTCCTTCCTACATAATACATACCTGACCTCTTCACCTCGAGAGACTTAGTTGATTTGCAAGATAAAATCTGGTTCTAACAATGTTTTCCACAACAGCCAGCCATTTGCAGTATCTTAAAAATGTGGGTAAGAAACGCAATATTTGTTTTTAATTTCCTTCTTGTTGTGGTGTATAGTGATTTACA
>NC_051415.1:4785135-4785377 GCF_015228065.2 Penaeus monodon
ATTGTGGCTAAAGTTGTGCTTACATAGCACGATGAATGTTTATATTATGGAAATGATTTTTTTTTTTATAAAGGTCAAATGTCATGTGTCTATTTTATGTCGCTTTGTTATCTGTGAATGGAAAGGGTTTCCACGTGTGCGCAATATATTTTTTTTACGATTAGTTTTTATGCTCGTGTCTGTTTGCTTGTACGTTTTAGTACGTATTACAAATGCACGAAAAGGCTTTATATGCTTTATAT
>NC_051415.1:4785549-4786003 GCF_015228065.2 Penaeus monodon
ATATATAAGATTTTGTGAGTGTCCTGGTGTTGGTGATTTTGTAATTTTGTTTATGAACAGAATCTGTGCATAATACAAGGAGAAAATATCTATGTCAAGTAAATAAGTGGCTTATGCACTTCAATTACACTGTATAATCAACATGTTCAAAATCAGCAAAACACATTAATGACAATTGTACAGATTAGTGTGCGTAGTCAAAATTCTAATATTACATAGTGTACACCTGTTTATACCTTTGCAAAGCCAAGGATGTACTAGTTAGTGGTCTAAGCTCAGGCAGAAGCAAAGTATGTGCTTTTAGCTTACTGAGTATACCAGTGTAAGTAGGGGTATACCTTTAGGTCAAGATATGTGTAGTCAGTACGCTACGAGGGTTTATGCACCTATTGTGGTTAAGATACACCGTGTGGTCGGGGTGTATGATGCTACTGAGTAACCTATCTTATAAGTG
>NC_051415.1:4786214-4786801 GCF_015228065.2 Penaeus monodon
AAGACGCACAGTAACTATTGATGCTATTTCACAGGGTTATAGTATACCTATTTTATTGTGATTATCTTTAAAGATATACCAAAAGTATGGTGTGTATATATAGTGACAGCTAGATTATAGTAACCCTCCCATTGACTAAGCCCTATAAACACTCAAACTTAGATATGTAAACACTTATTTCAAACTACGCTAGTGTGTTTGGATGATTTAATCAAGTACTCTTTCGCCCTGAATATACTAATACTGAATTGCCCTGTGTATTTAGGCACTCAATTTGTATGTGTGTATGTGTTTTGGCTACATCCCTAAACAGTCACTTGAACTGAATGTATAAATACGTTGGGATAAGTAAACACTCATTCTCTTAGAGTTTACAGACTCTCGCGAAGCTAAGGGATATTAACTGACATGTCTGAAGGCTTTGTGTAAACGTGTAGGCAACATGAGGCTTCCGTTTTGTTCGGGATTTAAAATGAGAATACACCCACTGGCCCGCATCAAAATAGAGAGCGTGTTTCACTCTGTAGTGATATTTCAGTACGGATGGCCACTGCGTGTAACGGGGTGGAAGTAACTTTTGTTTAAAT
>NC_051415.1:4789759-4789890 GCF_015228065.2 Penaeus monodon
CCCCAGAGTGGCAGTGACAATGATACTAGTATGATGTACAAGTTCTTCAAGTGCAGGTTTGAACAAGGTGTAATTAAACTGTGTAATGTTTTCATCCTGCGATAGGTACGAACAGAAACAAATGCTAAATC
>NC_051415.1:4789939-4790524 GCF_015228065.2 Penaeus monodon
GGAAGAATATAATATCAGAATATCTACTGATGTTTATATTTTCAACCATTCTATCTATTTAAGCCAATTCACTCCTACGGTAAAGTGAGTGTCAAATGTGCATTGTGATTAAAAGCAGTTTTAGTGAGGCACACCTTTATGGGCAAAGGCTGCTTGTTGCAAGTGACAGATCTTCCTACGGCAAATATCTTAAAATGGGGAAAGTATTTTTGTTTCTACAATGAGGCAGGGTGATCATGTGACAGGTAGTGTGAAAGCAGGGTGATGGTCGTCGTAATAAGGGTATGGCAGCGAGATCTGTTTGGCAAGAAGGGTAAAGCAGGGTGGTAGGTTTTGCAACGTGGGAGGGAGGTAGGGTGGTAGGTTTTGCAACGTGGGAGGGAGGTAGGGTGGTAGGTTTTGCAACGTGGGAGGGAGGTAGGGTGGTAGGTTTTGCAATAAGGGTGAGGTAGGGTGGGTGTTTCTGCAAAAAGAGAGAGGCAGGGTGAGAAATAAAGTAACGAGGGTGAGGTAGAGTAATATTAAAGTGCTCTATAATTTGATAGAGTCCTGAAAGCATGAGAGTCGGGGTGGGGAGAGGGGGTC
>NC_051415.1:4790602-4790732 GCF_015228065.2 Penaeus monodon
TGATTACAAGATAAAACAGAAACAAGGTGAAGTGAGGAAGTGGAGAGAAAAAGGGGGGGGAGGGAAGAAAAGGGGGTAGGAATGGGGAAACAAAGTAGAAGCAAGAAATTTAGGGTGAAGAAAATATGCC
>NC_051415.1:4790755-4791081 GCF_015228065.2 Penaeus monodon
TATATAGAAAGGTGAAGGCAGGGAGGGGTTGAGAAAGAGGGAGGGAGGGAGGGAGGGGGAGGGAGAGGCGGCGAGGAGATAGGGTGAAATCCGGGGGACGGGAGGGGAGGGGGAGGGAGGGGGAGAGGAGGGGGAGGGGGGGAGAGGAGAGAGGGCGGGGGCAAGGGAAGAGGGGATATTGGTGTTACAAATACAGGGTGTGGCAGGGTGATTGAGTCAAACGCCAGTCAAGGTACAGGGTGAGGTCGCAACATGCTTGACAGCGACCCAGCCATCTACTCCGTGAAATAGCCAGCAACATTGCAACAACTCTACCGAATGTGGTG
>NC_051415.1:4791448-4791540 GCF_015228065.2 Penaeus monodon
CTCATTACACGCCCAGAATGCAGCGCGAAAATTGTCCCTTTCAAATTTCGCGAACGGAGACATCAAGTCGTGAAAGGCCAAAATTAATTACT
>NC_051415.1:4791796-4792175 GCF_015228065.2 Penaeus monodon
AAAATTAACACAAACACCCGCTCCGTTTTCACCAGCGAGGGAGCGAAGTACAGAGACCCAGAATTCCTGAAAGGTATTAATAAAAATGGCTGCTTTGAACGACCTTAAATGCCTCCCATAGTCTCCCATGACGCCCGTACGCCCACCAGGCCGAGGGAGGGGGGGGGGGAGAGGGGAAATGGTGCGAAGTTTAGATAAGTGGGCGTCAGGTGTTCCGAGTTATGGCGGCCATTGAAAGTCTGCTCGAGCTATATACCTGTCACGGCGGGTAAGGGGTCGTGTGTATAAAGTCCGATTAAATTTTGGAGGGAAAATGCGTATAAATGTAGTTTAATAGACACAAATTTGTTTTAATAAACAAAAACAAAAAGAAAAACGA
>NC_051415.1:4792293-4792640 GCF_015228065.2 Penaeus monodon
AGTTATGAGTATCGCTATGAGATAAAAGGAACTTTGATATATACCTCCGGATTCAGATGAGCTTTCGATATATTTAAAATCATAATTACGACATGCTTTGTTGGATTACGTATTTAGTTTACATATATTCGCATTCAAACTTGTGTTGTAAAGCAACGTTATCGCCATGGTAGGCAGGGCCATGAAAATAAAACAATGCAATCTTGTAAATACTTCCGTTTATGGCAAAAATCAACATGCTAATCACGAACATTATTTTGAAATGGGGTGCAGTTTTCATACATACGTTACAATAAAAATATTTCCTTCATCAGTAATAAGAAAAAAATACGAGGTATAGATAGCAT
>NC_051415.1:4792810-4793045 GCF_015228065.2 Penaeus monodon
AAAGCCACAGAATAGAACAAATCCGAAACATGGCGCTGTCTGGCAATAATCCCGCCGACTAAGCAAATTCACGATGAAATCAGGCTAAAGAAACGAAAAATCCATCATGAAGGGCGCTTCGAATTTGAAACACAGATGCGTGTGTTTCAAAACGGCATGGAGGACGTGAGTAGAATAAATAAATAGAGTCAGTGAAACATACTCCGTGTTTAAGAAAGATTCTGTAGTCGAAGAA
>NC_051415.1:4793384-4793553 GCF_015228065.2 Penaeus monodon
TTTTCGTGGTCTGTGTAATCAAAGTAAAAAAAAAAGTAAACTTGCGTCGTAATAAGAGAAAATTTATTTTACTGAAACCCACATATATACGAAACAATTAAGCAAATTAGGTAATTACAGAATATAACTTAATTAACAAGACCAAGAAACGTAAAAAATCTTGTTTGTT
>NC_051415.1:4794046-4794168 GCF_015228065.2 Penaeus monodon
CAAGACAGGCCTAAATGTAATTCAAATTCATTTATTCAGTATTTGCATAGACGCGAAGACGCCATTAATTAAAAATGAGATCTGACATTAACAAAGCTGGTCTGTCACTTTTTATTTTGTAA
>NC_051415.1:4795487-4795675 GCF_015228065.2 Penaeus monodon
ACCAAAATACATTCAAACGCCATTCATTTTTTTTCCAGTATTTTATCCTTATCATTATCACTTCCTTTTATTTTTTTCTATATTTTCTCTCGTCTAAATACACTCAAACGCCATTTATTTTTTCTCAATGATGAAATATTCAATTTTTTTTTTACTATTTTTTTTGCGATGATCCGCGATGCGATGAT
>NC_051415.1:4795842-4795929 GCF_015228065.2 Penaeus monodon
GTGACTAAAGATTTTAATTCGAAAATGGAATAACAATGTTGAAGTTTCTTTATTGTTTATATATTGATTTGTTTCTGTTTTTTTAGA
>NC_051415.1:4795956-4796022 GCF_015228065.2 Penaeus monodon
GAATAAGTGTACCGTTTGTAAAATGAATGTGGGAGAAAATTAATAATTGCATAAAACCGTAAACTG
>NC_051415.1:4796863-4796963 GCF_015228065.2 Penaeus monodon
GTATGAAAATCTATTAGCATTTTTATTGGAAAACGACTTTAAACTAACAGCTTTTCCTGTTCAACCATATCTTTCGTAACAAGGTAGATATAACTGTAAG
>NC_051415.1:4797278-4797375 GCF_015228065.2 Penaeus monodon
ATATTCGAGTGATGTGGAGGAGTAGATGCGTAATAGACCGAACTCTCGTGTCTTTCCTAAGTATGATTAAAGCTACTGTTATTCTCTCACTAATCCC
>NC_051415.1:4797979-4798066 GCF_015228065.2 Penaeus monodon
GATTCTGGCGTTTGAACCAAAGTCATGTTGTATTGACAAGTAAAAAGCACGTCTATTGGCATCCGATAAAACCACTGTCTGTATCGA
>NC_051415.1:4798923-4799003 GCF_015228065.2 Penaeus monodon
CCTTTTTTTTTTTTTTTTACAGACATAGCCAAACCCACGGCAAACACCCCCCTCCCCCCCACACACACACAGAGGCAAAG
>NC_051415.1:4799047-4799136 GCF_015228065.2 Penaeus monodon
TCACTCGGGCAGTTCTCAAGGTCTCTCTATTCCGTTAAGTGTACACGAGGGAAATGTCAGGCTGTTTAGATGCTCTTAATCTGCCTAGG
>NC_051415.1:4799581-4799750 GCF_015228065.2 Penaeus monodon
CTAAAGTCATTCTGTTATTCACAAGGCACCTTAAACAACTCTTAATAACGTCACACGTACTATTAACGTCAAGACTCAATATAATGGTGAATGGAGGGCGACGGTGAATAATGCAGAGTGATGAGTCCTTTTGATACGGAAGCAAATACGACTCATCTCAAAGGCGTGG
>NC_051415.1:4800428-4800519 GCF_015228065.2 Penaeus monodon
ATTTCTGGTGAGGGAAGGATCCGGACGAGGCCAGAGTCCGAACACAGCCACGCATGGAGTAAACATAAAAAATCCATCAGCGAGGCATTAA
>NC_051415.1:4800985-4801084 GCF_015228065.2 Penaeus monodon
ACACACACACAGAGCTTCCAACTGGGAATTAGAACTGTAATATAATTTTCTTTTCGTTCTTCCCTTTTTAGGCAATTTGCATTTTAGTTCTGCATTTAT
>NC_051415.1:4801139-4801234 GCF_015228065.2 Penaeus monodon
GTTTCGTGTATACTTCACAGTTCTAAAATATTATTGTTAATATTTTTCACTATTATTTTCATCATCATTATTATCATCAGAGTAATTTTCATTAA
>NC_051415.1:4801376-4801443 GCF_015228065.2 Penaeus monodon
GTGTTTTATACATAAATTGCAACATTAATCAAGATTTTTTTATTGACGTTCTCCATTCTTTTCAACA
>NC_051415.1:4801560-4801630 GCF_015228065.2 Penaeus monodon
CATATGAACGTACATGATATTTCTGTTCCCTTTTGCCTCCTCGCTTCTGCCCCCGTCCATCTTGACGACC
>NC_051415.1:4801841-4802851 GCF_015228065.2 Penaeus monodon
ACGGGTTTACTAGCTAACAAAAATGACATAATCAAATAAGAATAGAAAAAGTAATTTGCGGTTTCTTTTGAGATTTAAACCCTTATATACTTTTCGGTGCTGAAGGAGGCCTGCTCGTTTTCAGTAGATTTCGTGAAAAAACAGTGATAGTGAATTTTGGGGTTTAGGACAAGGGTAGATTATGTCCCAGCGACAGGTTGTAAAATAAGAGAGGGATAGGGGTTTGGTCGATAGGGATAAAATTGATAGTGAGTTTTTTTTTAACAGTGTCAGTACGGATAGTGAGTTGGTAGATAATGCCAATCAGTGAAAGTGAACATTTATACAGTCACAATAGGGGATAGTGAGCTGGTCGATACTGATAAAAAGTTATTTCTTTTAGAAATTGAAAAAAAGGAAAAGATTTGGTAGATATTTTCCAAAGTGATAGTAAATTTTAGCAGCAGTGACAGGGGGAATATCGGAAGATGGTGATAACAGTGACAACATGTTAATAGATAAATGACAACAGGGGAGGGAGTAGAGAAAAAAGTTTCCCTAAACCATCATTCACCACTCCTCACCCCCAAATCTTCTCTCTCTCACCCCTTCTCATCATCACCATCAATTTTCTCCTCCACTCCTGTCTCCCCCTCCCCCTCCTTTTTTTCATGAAACTGAATAAATACGCAACAGACAATAACACACGCGGTCGCTGCCAGAAACACACGCTCCGTAGACATCGCACCAACGAGGCTCATATCACAAGAACAACGAGATCGTGAATGGACAACAACCAATTCAGATTTCTAAGAGAAACAACAATAGCAAACAAATAAGCAAAACAAAGCTTAACAAAGAAGTATCTTTCACCAGAAAGACTTATCAGGATGTCTCGGTAATTTCATCTATTCAAGGAAAGAGAGCTTTTGTGTTTAAAAGAAGACTTTTACAAAACGAAGTAATGAATGGTGTGTAGAAGCAGCCTCTGTACGTCACGTTGGATTTAATTTATATAATCATTGTAGAGC
>NC_051415.1:4802928-4803038 GCF_015228065.2 Penaeus monodon
TTTATTATTATTTATTTTTATTTTTACATTATTTTTATCATTTTATCACATTATAGTTTTTTTTCACTTTGGGAATAAATTTTTCTTTTTGGGTTTTCTTGAAGATTGCT
>NC_051415.1:4803813-4803894 GCF_015228065.2 Penaeus monodon
AAAAATTAAAATAAATACAGAAAAACAGGGAAAAAACACCTTAAAAAGAAAGAAAATGAAAAAACGAAGCTTAACCGGTTT
>NC_051415.1:4805116-4805185 GCF_015228065.2 Penaeus monodon
AGACTGATTCCGCCGCCTAATTCAGTCTGATGAATTCTGTCTTGTGAAATGACGATAATAAAGACAAAG
>NC_051415.1:4805893-4806013 GCF_015228065.2 Penaeus monodon
AGGTGGAAGGAATAACATATAATGAGTAAATTTAGAAAAAAAAAATAAGATGGATGAACTTAGTTATGAATGAAAATGGCGATGATAGCAGAGTAATATTAAGACGGACATTTGAAAACA
>NC_051415.1:4806456-4806554 GCF_015228065.2 Penaeus monodon
AAGAAAGAAAGATAGAGAGATATAAGATAGAATATAGATATAGGAAAGGTAGAGAAGATATAGATAATAGAAGAGTATAATATATAATAGAGAGATAA
>NC_051415.1:4806608-4806701 GCF_015228065.2 Penaeus monodon
AAGAAGAGATAAAAAATAAGAGATAGAGAAAACGAATTAATAGAGATAAGGAATAAATTAAGAAGAGATAAGAAAATAGAGATATAGAAGATA
>NC_051415.1:4806758-4806823 GCF_015228065.2 Penaeus monodon
GGGATTAAAAAGAAAAAAATAAAAAAATAAAAAAAGATATATAAATAGAATAAGAGGTTAATAAG
>NC_051415.1:4807099-4807172 GCF_015228065.2 Penaeus monodon
TTGTGTGTGTGTGTACGCATAATATTCACTTTGACTTGAGCCAGGCAAAAAGGAATACGAATTGGTAGAAATT
>NC_051415.1:4807191-4807464 GCF_015228065.2 Penaeus monodon
TCTCATACAGCAGTCAAATGATAATGTTGATAATCCCATTGTAAGTTGCACCTGTGATGTTAACACAAAGGAGAATTTTCCAGCTGACTTCAAAGACGGAGACACACCTGTGTTTTAACCCCCACCCCCACCCCCACCCCTCCACCAAAGCCCCTTTTTTCCGGTTTGGCCCCTTTTTGGGGGGAAGGGGGGTGGGGTTTAGGGAGACAAAGAACTCCATTCTTGGTTACTGGCTTTTACTAAGAGAAAATAAAATATTGTTTATGCCTTCAT
>NC_051415.1:4807505-4807576 GCF_015228065.2 Penaeus monodon
GAAACAAACAATAAGCAAGAACACGCGCATACATATATTCATAAAATAAAAAGAGGGTATTTAACACACAC
>NC_051415.1:4807838-4808438 GCF_015228065.2 Penaeus monodon
GTGTGTGTGTGTTTGTTCTTATATACACGTATTTGTATTTAAGAATACGTGTGTGAGCGTTCTTACGTTTTTTGCAAAGCTGGCAGGGTTAATCTACAACAATATTGACGCATTTCTCTGAATCATGAATTAGTCTCATTCTTCAAGTCTCATGAATTCATTCCTCAATCAATTACATTCGTGGAACCAGCTGGGCCCTGTCGTCTGCGCATGTCGAATCGCGAAGAGAAAAAGTGAAAATCTCGTACCCCTCCCAAGGAAATATGAGATGGATGATAAACTCTACGGTATTCGCCCGTATGATTTCACTTATTCGACAAAAAAAATCAAATTAAATCTCTCGGGTGAGCGGAGGTTGGCCGATATTCCCGTGAGTGTCGTTTGAATTGGAAATTTGATAATCTTGCGTCAGCCAAGGAAAACGTGAATCATCTCCGACCAGGCAAGGAGAAGAAAAATGGACAGTGAAAAGCAAGTAAGTTGGGCTAAAGTGACGGGAGAAAAAATGAAGAGAGAGATATGAACTCCTAACTTTACTTTTTGTGAATTACGATAAATGATTAACCATATACATTATCAAACTCAATTAAATTTCAAGTG
>NC_051415.1:4808712-4809445 GCF_015228065.2 Penaeus monodon
GAGAGGCGAAGAGAGCGAGCGAGGCAGAGACTGGTGAGTGACACGTGACAGGCAAAGATTAGGCAAGGCAAGGAATATCTGCAAGTATTCGTAGACTCGTGAGGGGAAGAGGCCGTCTATCTGCGCGATTTCCCTTGGGCTGGCGAGAGAGGGAGAGGGAGGGAGGATAGTAAGGGTGGTGGGAGGGAGATAGAAAGGGTGGGAGAGGGGAATGAAGGTTAGCAAGGGAAGGAAGGGGGATAGGGGAGGAAGAGGGAGGGAGGTAGAAACAAGGAAGAAGGAATGGAAGGAAGAGGGAAACGGAGGTAGGATATGAGGGAAGGAAGGGAGAGGATAGAAAGGGAGAAGGAGGGAGGATAGGAAGAGAGAGGAAGGGGATAAAGAGGGGGAGGGGGAAGAATAAGAAAAAGGATAAGAAGGAAAAAAGGAAGAGATAGGAAGAGACAGAGAGTGTGTAGCAAGGAAGAGGGGAAATACACAACAAGGAATAGAGAAGGGAATGGACAGAACGGGGAAGAGGTCATGCACACGGGTCAAATTGGCAAGGTGAAATAGGGTTATTCCACAGGCTTTAGAGCTGGGAATAGGCGAGCCCAATTTGCGTGATAACTAAGAGCAGTCTGGCGGAGCCCTGTGCTTTATCGTGGTAATGAATTCGTGGATAGTGTTGCAGCATTTCATGTAGATATCAAATGTACAAGTGAGCCTCCGCAACAGGCCGGGAATGAAATTT
>NC_051415.1:4809902-4810560 GCF_015228065.2 Penaeus monodon
ACCCGCCTAACCCAAAACCCAGACACGCTAAAGTATACAAAACTAACACAACATACGCAACACCAATATTACACACACCAAACCTTGTCCAAACACAAGGCAGCGTGGCGAGAAAGCAAGCGAGGTAGGCGAAAAGGAAATCCGATGGAAGCAAATATCTCTCTCGATAATCAATAGCACTTCCCTGTTTACGATTATTATTCCATCGTTCGAGGACAGGAGGCACTCGACGGAGGAGAGGGAAGGAAGAGGGGAGGGAAGGAAGGGAGGGAAAGAGGGGAGGGAAGGAAGGGGGAGGGAAGGAAGGGGAGGAAGGGGGAGGAAGGAGGAGAGGAAGAGAGGGGGGAAAGAGGGGAGGAGAAGAGGGGGAAGAGGAAGGGAGGGGGAAGAGGGAGGAAAGAAGGTGGGGGAAGAGGAAAGGGAGGGGAGGAGGAGAGGGAAGGAGAAGGGGGTGGAGAGGTAAGGAGGGAGGGAAAGGGTGGAGAAAAGAGAGGAGAGGAGAGAGGGAAAGGGAGAGAGAGGGAAAAAGAGAGAAAGAGAGATACAGAGAGAACAGAGAGAGAAAGAGAGGGCCAGAGAAAGAGAGAATAATGATGGCAGGAGGCAGGAGGGGAAAGGGAGTTAGCGGTCGTTTTAATTATTAATTGCCTGCGGGAAT
>NC_051415.1:4810597-4810692 GCF_015228065.2 Penaeus monodon
ATAGTGGGGAGTAAAAACCTGGTCCGGGCTAATGGTCATGATCATAACACGGTGCAACAATAAGTAGTCTGTTTATCCGAGTTCATCATATTAAG
>NC_051415.1:4810976-4811046 GCF_015228065.2 Penaeus monodon
CCCCCAAAAAATTTTTAAAAACCAATATTTGCGGTTCGTTTAATGTTTAAAATTTTCCCGCGGGAATAAA
>NC_051415.1:4811083-4811164 GCF_015228065.2 Penaeus monodon
AAAAAACCTGGTCCGGGCTAAGGGTCATGATCAAAAAAGGGAAAAAAATGTTTTATCCTTTTCCCTTTACTCCCCTAAAAA
>NC_051415.1:4811340-4811504 GCF_015228065.2 Penaeus monodon
TTGGCAAAAAACCACCAAACCCCCACCAAACGACCGAAAACGAAGAGTGGGTGGAGGGAATTCGACAGAACACTCTTAAAGAGGTCACTAAAACACGTGAACGTCTTCTGCCTCGTTTTGAACTGTGTTTAAAAGAACAATAATGATTTTATTCACGGAGAGTC
>NC_051415.1:4811772-4812145 GCF_015228065.2 Penaeus monodon
ATAAAACATTTTTATTTTCCAAATAAAGGGAGAAGGGGGTAAATTTGACAATTTCTTGAACATTATTTTAAGAGTTCACTAGAAAACACACTTTATGATTACACAGATCCCACGCATAAATTATTCCCTTCACAAAGACCTTCTGCCGGCTCAGAGATCTAGGATTGAAAGGATTAATCTAAATCCACGAGAAAAAAACAAAAAAAACTGCGTGACGCGAAGGTGAAAATTCGGCAGAAAACATGAACATTGTTCAAAAGTTCACAAGAAGAAGTGAACAGTTTCTGAAGGCCGAGGAAGATAACTCTAGGGAGTTCTCTCGCCCCGTTGAAAAGTTTAAATCGATTTCGAAATACGTTTTGAATTGAATTGT
>NC_051415.1:4812191-4812515 GCF_015228065.2 Penaeus monodon
GTAAATGAGAAAGATAATCAAGCAGGGGACGCAAGATAATGAAGAATATTATCTTAATGAAGTTGTGTGGTTGCGTAATAAGCTTATGAAGATTTCTTAATGATAATGAAGGCTGTCTGTTGACGATGAAGACTTCCTAACGACTTTTATTATGAGTTCTTTTTAAAGCCATGATGATGTAAATATTTCTTGAATATTGATGAGGAAGTCTTTCGTCCAATTCAGATTCCATAAAAAATCCTGATAGCTGAGCAGAATTTCTGATACAAATGAAACTATTTTTTCTATATATACTTTTATGTAGGTCAGTGTCAGTTGGTACTA
>NC_051415.1:4813122-4813250 GCF_015228065.2 Penaeus monodon
ACCGGAAAATCGTAAATTCTCCACCGCAATAATATAATAATTGCGACGCTCATGACCCTTAACCATCGGCTCGAAATCCTGATTCAGTTTCTATAAAATAAGAGGGAGTGAAATCATCTTCAAGAGGT
>NC_051415.1:4813604-4814349 GCF_015228065.2 Penaeus monodon
GGAAGGAATAGACACGAGTACATAAACTCGATGACGATCATTCGAAATGTCTCAAAATTTTCGAAATGATTATGATTACGAAATCGTCGTCTTAGCTTGCTTCGGGTCCTTTTTTTTTTTTAATTTTTCTCCCTACATACCTCTCATTTCTTATCATCTCTCTCTTGTAGCTTTCTTCTCATATCTATCTCTTTTCTGCGATTACCCTTCTTTCGTCTGTTCGTCTTATTCCTACTTTCTCTTTCCATTTTTACTCAGTATATCTTTCTCCCCCTTTCATTCCACATCTCTACCCCCCTCACTCTATATTCCTCTTTCCTCTCCGTCCATGCTCACTCCACATTCATCTCATTCCACCTCTTCACACCTCTCTCTCTCCCTCTTCCTATTTTCACTCCACATCCCTCTCTCCTCCCTTTCGTCCCATTTCTCCACATCCGTCTCTCCTCTCTCATTCCACACCCTCCTCCCATCTCCTCTCTAAATCCATCCTTCCTCCCTATTCCACATCTCCCCTCATCCCCTCTCCTCTCCACATCCCTCTACCTTCCCTCCACAACCCCTTCTCCACATCCCTACCGCCTCCTCTGCTCACCATCTCCCTCTCTCTCCACCCTCACGTTCCACCTCCTCTCTCCTCTCCCTCATACAAACGCCTGATGACACCAGGACGTCACGGCCGGCCACCTAGACGTCGGAGCGAAGTCACAGCAAGATCACTGTCGTCGATGTCCCTAAAGGAAGA
>NC_051415.1:4814994-4815212 GCF_015228065.2 Penaeus monodon
ATTTCCAGGTCGCGCACCGTCGCCGCGCAAGGGACGACCAAGAAGTCTGTGCTGCGTGAAGTGACGGCAAGAAAGGCCATTGTCTCGCGGTTGGGAAATCCCCCTTGGTAAGTCCGGTTGTCTCTTTCTCTCGTTTTTATTCTCTCTCCCTTTGTGTCTTTCTCTTTTTTTTTTATTCATTCTTCCTCACTTTTGTCTCTTTCATTTCTTTTTTATTG
>NC_051415.1:4815604-4815727 GCF_015228065.2 Penaeus monodon
TCTCGCTTTTCCACCCTATTTATCATAATTTCGGTCTTTTAAAACATCGTTGGCAACCCTACCTGCCCTCTCCTGCCCTACTATCACAACAACCGTGCTGTCGTTTTTCTTAGCTTTGTAGAG
>NC_051415.1:4815984-4816058 GCF_015228065.2 Penaeus monodon
TTCACTCACAAATTTACGCACAGACACGCACACATGCACACACAAACACATGCTCTCTTTCTTCCTGTCTCGTA
>NC_051415.1:4816242-4816376 GCF_015228065.2 Penaeus monodon
GTACACACCACATAAACTCCTATGACTACATGGCCAGGCGTAGATTCCCCTGAGGCCATGGGAGAGATACTGTTTACCTGCTATGAATAGGGAGGTTTATTTTCTGTTGGTCAGCCTTGAATCGCTTGCACAAC
>NC_051415.1:4816763-4817174 GCF_015228065.2 Penaeus monodon
GTTGAAACTATGTTGCAAAGTTTCTAGGGCTCTAGATTTCCATAGGTCGGCAATTAAGGGGCTCAAAAGACGCATCTAAAGTTCTGCAATATCTTGAAGAAGGCTGTTGCAACACCCCCCTCCCCCCCACCCCCTCATCTCGTCACCTTTTTAACATATTTTATTATCAAGAAGCTGAACGGCTGAGGGCCCCGCGTTTAGAAAGCTTAAAAAAAAAGAAGCCGAAAATGTGTTATGTAGTTCAGTATTTTTTGGCTTGTGGTGGGGGAGGGGGCACTGTGTGTACTGGAGGGAAATCGAAGCACATTTGGAAGGAGAGGCGGATGAGGGAGGGAGAGATTGGGGGATAGAGGTGGGGGGAGGGGGGTAAAAGGGGAGGGGAAGAGAGAGGGGGAAAGTGATTCGCCCCGT
>NC_051415.1:4818024-4818152 GCF_015228065.2 Penaeus monodon
AAACTTACAAATTCAGTCAGTCATTATAAGAAAAACTTTGAGAAGCTAGATATCGATTTAAAATTCAGTTTCAAGCTTTATTTTATTAATCTACTTTTTAAATTTTTTTTTTTTTCTTTTTTTTTTCC
>NC_051415.1:4818335-4819788 GCF_015228065.2 Penaeus monodon
TTCTTTTACTTTTTCTTCTTCTTATTATTTTTTTCCTTTTTCCTTTAACTTTCTTTTTACTTTTCAGTTCCTTGCGTCTCTTCTCTGGGAAAGATTTTATTAATAAATTATTTGAGGAAAATCTATGTCGGTGAATATTTTTGTTATTTGCATATGGTCTTTACCTATTTGTCTGTGTTTTTTCAGTATTTTTTATCGTTATTCATTTCTATGGTTTATCTAATTTCTTTATCTCTGTTTTTTTTTTTATCATTTTATCCTTTCCCTATTTATTATTATTATTATTATTTTTTTACATTTTTGTATTTTCTTTTTTTACGTTTCCTTCTAAATGTAAAAAGAATTTCTGTGTTCAATTGTCACAAACCTATTATCTTTATTTAGAGGATTCTCATGTTTCGGCTTCAGTAAGTTTGCGGATATGTATGCTTTATCTCATATGCAAATGAGCAAGTAATCAAACTACAGAGTTGTCTCTTTTATTGCCTCTGAATAACGAGATCATGATGACTCCTCTTCCCCCTTATCCTCCTCTATATTAAATCCTCTTCCCCCCTTCCCCCTGATTTGACTCCGCCCCCTTCATGTTACAGACTCCGCCCCTGCTCGTTACAGACTCCGCCCCTGCTCGTTACAGACTCCGCCCCTTATTTGTAATGAGCCCAATTCGTGCCTTTACTAACCCCACTCTAGTTCTATCTAACTCATGCTCGTTCTTAACTCCACCTCCTGCTCGTTCTTAACTCCACCCATGTTTGTTTCTAATTCCACCACCTGCTCGATTTTAACTCCACCCCTGCTCGTTCCTAACTCCGCCCCTGCTCGTTCCTAGCTCCACCCCCAGGTCGTTCCTAACTCCACCCCCGCTCAGTTCTTTAACTCCACCCTGCTCGTTCGAACCCCTCCCCTTTTATCCGCCAATGTTGTCCAATCCACACCGCTTGCTCGATTCAACCCTTTCCCCTCTCGTCCTAACCTCGTAAATATCCAGCCTCCACCTTCACTAACACCACCCACTACCTACCACTTCCTCCTCAGACTCCACCCACTGACGGGAAAAGATAGAGTGGGAAGTTGCGACTTATGTTGACTCCGCCCTTTACGCTGTGTTGGCTCGTAGACCCGCGTTGACTCCACCTTTTGCATTTCATGCTGGTTCTGCCTCCCCTTCGGTAATGAATTCAAACGTTTGCCGAACCCCAAAGGCCAACCCAAACGTTTATCGAATTCAGACGTTTTCTAATGACTTTTACAGGGGGGGGGGTGATTTTTAACTTCTTATAACATATCAATTGGTGTAAGTCTATTAGCTGGTCCAAGTGGTGATGGTCTTTTCAATATAATATGGACGTGATAGAATTCAGTGCTTTATAATGTTTCATCAATAAGTATCATTAATTGTATACATTTTTCCGCAATTCGGTCTTTAATGTTGTGATGTATGTTCCTTCAT
>NC_051415.1:4820737-4820894 GCF_015228065.2 Penaeus monodon
AAATCTCGAGTTCTAATGAAATTTTCACTTGATTCCCAAATAGATGAAAATGCGATTCATTTTCCTTTTCGTCTGCGCGGAGGCTGAGTGAGTGAAATTATCGGGTGAATAATCCAGTTCATTGGTATTGCGTTATGTGTGAGTAATAGGTAGTGTT
>NC_051415.1:4822318-4822507 GCF_015228065.2 Penaeus monodon
GTAAATATCCCCACCATTCGAGCTCATACAAATGGTCAAGAATTTCCTCATTAACACCGGCATCGGATCATATAACCTGCAATTTCATTCCTAAAATGAAATCGTGCACATTGACAGCAACAGATGAATGTTTATCAAAGTGCACAGAGAGCAACGACATATTTTCACATTGTAGGGGATGAGTAATAA
>NC_051415.1:4822547-4822872 GCF_015228065.2 Penaeus monodon
CGTCTTAACGTCACAATTTATCGTGATTATAATCGTGAATGATATAGTTATATAAGGTGGAGTTCTAATGGATGTTAACGCCACGATCCCCGACAGATTAATGCTAACGCAATCTTTGCAACTGGCAATATTGCAACATTGACATTATCAACATCATGCACACTGCATCGCGGATATCAGAGTCATGGTAATTGCGTTCGTTTTTTTTGGCATTTTTTCAGTGTTTCTTTTTTGATAACTCGACTTTGCATTATCTCAGAAATGGTGCATAATCTTATCAGTTTGCTTGCTTGTCATTACTGTTTTTGTTATAGATCGCAAGCAA
>NC_051415.1:4823085-4823234 GCF_015228065.2 Penaeus monodon
TATCTTTTTTTATGCAAATGCTTTAACATATGCTCTATCGAAAATAGAACATGAATCCGTGAAATGAATAACTTTTGAAATCCGAAATCCTTCAGCATAGCCTCACGAAAGGTCACGTGACAGATTGACCACGGAATCTATTCGTAGAG
>NC_051415.1:4823520-4823733 GCF_015228065.2 Penaeus monodon
AAATTAACAAGAAAATAAAAACTAAAATTAGATTTTTTTCTTATTTTTTCCTCCAGTGTATATATATTAATAAAATACGTTATCATTTCCAGACGCAAGAGAATACAAAAGACTTTTAATCCAATTCAGGCATTACGTAAATTGGGTTAAATTACGTCACTTAAATTTCGCTTCATTAGCCCCAAAGACGCGTTAATTGGCAACCACACTGAT
>NC_051415.1:4824042-4824244 GCF_015228065.2 Penaeus monodon
AGCCCTGAGCATGAAAAATGGGCGGATGGGCGTGATGACCATGACGAGCGCGCGGGCGTGGATTGAGGCGTGGCTGGACCTAAGTTTAGATTTATCTGAGAGGGCGTGGCAGCACGGCGTAGACTGGAATAATCTAAAGATTTTTTTACTGGGAAAAATGAGGAGGATTATGAAGAATTATGAGAGGGAAGAATAGGAATAA
>NC_051415.1:4824681-4824847 GCF_015228065.2 Penaeus monodon
AAATAATTAAATTGAGAGAGAGAGACAGAGAAATAAAGTACATTCTTCTTATCATCGAGCCAAAATGGATGATGTTGAATGAGAGTCTATATTTCGAAGGTTTTGCCATGATATATTCGCTTTAGAATGCCATGCGAATGTAATCTGATTGTGCAGTGCAAAGCCT
>NC_051415.1:4825145-4826013 GCF_015228065.2 Penaeus monodon
CCCAGGACGGAGAAGCTCGAAATCAATGGAGATGCGTCACAGGTCAATAGTTGCAATGGCACTGTTGCAAGACACCCGAGTCGCGTGCAACAAAGGGAGAAAGATCCGATATTGATGGTTCGATGACTGGGAAGGGTATGGTGGGTATGGGAGGGGGGGTGAGGGAGGGGGTGATAAAGGGGGGTGAGGGAGGGGGGGAGGAGGGGGGTGAGGGGGGGGGTGAGGGAGGGGGGTGAAGGAGGGGGTGAAGGAGGGGGTGAAGGAGGGGGTGGAGGAGGGGGGTGAGAGAGGGGAGAGGGAGGGGGGTGAGAGAGAGGGGTGAGGGAGGGGGAGAGGGAGGGGGTGAAGGAGAGGGGTAAAGGAGGGGTGAGAGAGGATGAGAGAGGGGAGGGATTGGGGAGGGGAGAGTAGGTAGGGATACGGGATATGGGGGGGTAAGGAAGGAAGGTGGGGGAGGGGGTGGAGTGTAGGCGTAAGGGTATGGGGTAGGAGATGATGGGTAGGGATAGGGGTGTTTGGGATATTCAAGTAGATAGTCACAGAAATATATACGGACACCAAACAAAAAATCTAAAACGCAGATACTATCATATGCACAAAGTAGAAATAATTTTCTTTTTTTTTCTCTTGCTGAAAAATATTTATGTGTATATATTTAAGCACGAAATTAATGGATTCTAAATGTCGCTTAGATACTGCTCCCAAACACACACACGCACAGATAAAGTCTAATACGCACAGAAAGAAACTTACACACACTCATAGACACAAAGAAATAAAAATAAAACAAACAAACACATAAAAAAAATTACAAAGACACACAAACATGAATAAAAAATCACACACACACAACATCTCCCATACGTAA
>NC_051415.1:4826134-4826416 GCF_015228065.2 Penaeus monodon
AAGAACTTACACAAAGCTCAAACCCACACACCCTCGTATTCCCTCACGTGACCAAACAAAACAACGTGACAGAGGGTGAACTACGATAAATTTTCATTTTGATACTTGTAAATAATAATAAATTTCACCCTCGCTGAGCCTCGCTTGATCTGTATATATGGGGTCATTCACTGGATGCGACCCTTATTTTCGATTCCTGTGCATGACGAGAGGTATAAATAACTTAATATGAATATAGATGGGGGGGGCGAAGACGAAGGCAGACTCATACGCAAACGCATG
>NC_051415.1:4826754-4826938 GCF_015228065.2 Penaeus monodon
CATCAGCCTCCTCTTATTCCGGCAACAGCCCCGGCCCCCTTAATGGAGCCGCACTATTTTGAGAGCCCTAAATCCGCGTTTGCATCTGACAAGACATGCCCTGCTAACTGTCGCGATGAGGATGAGCGAGTTTGACATTGGAAGGTCACGCGCTACGTTGCGGGCTGTCCTTCGAGGCTCGGAA
>NC_051415.1:4827795-4828300 GCF_015228065.2 Penaeus monodon
TCTTTAGCGAAGGATTCCACCTATTAGCTTTCTCGCAATGCTAATCTCTGAATACAATATCTGTGTAGGAGATAGAATGATGGTGCGATCTCTTTTCTCAAGTAAATGTTTCTAAAAGGATAAGTTTATTTCGCAAACATCTAATGTCAAACGCGCCATTATATCCAATAAAACATAAAAACCCCATGAAACTAAATTTAAAAGCAAAGAATGAATCAAGCAAGCGAAGAAATAAAAAAAAGGGATAAAATACATAATTGGTAACTTTAGACCTACACTGTTACCATATGGTGGTCAGCGTATTGTTCGTCCAAAAAAATTTAAGATGGTGAAATATTGTTCGATTTTTTTTTTCTCCAGGATAATGAATAATGAATAATGATAGTTTGCTCGTTTGTCTTGCCTTCCTGGGCATGCTGACGTCGATGAATGGTGAAATGACGATGGTAATGAAGAGTTTATTCACTAACCGATGAACTGAGGGAAATGATGGTAATAAAAGCAT
>NC_051415.1:4828641-4828795 GCF_015228065.2 Penaeus monodon
CGCAAGACGGTTTCGTAATATTCAAAGCCAAGAAATTGTCTTTAAAAAATATTACGGAAAAAAATGGTCTCGCGATGGAAATCAAGTTCTATAAACACGAGAAAAACGTGATATTAAACACGTCCTAAGTTTATTGTTCAAAGGACCTCGATGC
>NC_051415.1:4829880-4830607 GCF_015228065.2 Penaeus monodon
CTTCTTTGTGTGTTTGTTTCTCATTGCCTAACCTCACCTTACCTTCTCTCTCATTCGCCCCATTCATTCCTTTCTTCCTCCATTCTCGCCCATCTCATTCTACCCCAAATCCAGCCCAGAATTCTCCGAAAACAAGCTCACTCACAACCCACTCACTGCTTATGAAACTCTCTGTATCAAGCCTCGAATTCAGTCAATAAGTCTGGCACAACCCGTCTGGCAACAACCCGTCTGGCACAACCCGTCTGGCAACAACCCGTCTGGCAACAACCCGTCTGGCAACAACCCGTCTGGCACATCCTGCTGATCAACGTCTGGCGCCGCCTATGGTGATGAAACAAGCAATTAACGGTCATCTCGCTCTCGCACGAACTGATTCGCCGACGCGGGCTTTGAACCAGCCAATCAACGGCTCGCTCGGGAGTTTCGACATTTGAAATAGCCAATCAGCGTGGAGAGTTCGTATTTGGTTGGCTGGGGTACAAAGGCCGGCGGTTATATGTAGGTGTATTGCATATATCTTTCCCGTTAGATTTTTTTTTTTTTTTGGCTTTTATTCTCAGAGTTTCTCTCTTTTTTTCGTATCTTTAGTTCATTTTTGTTCTTTGATTTTGGTCGTATGTTTGGAGTTCAGTTGGCGGGGACGTCACTCCCGCCGCTAAACCAATAACAAGCAAAATCCGTAGCGGCGTTTAATCTCCTCTTCCTTTCTCCTATTCGTTGTGTC
>NC_051415.1:4830688-4830766 GCF_015228065.2 Penaeus monodon
CTCCTCTTTATCCTTCACTTTCTCTCCACTCTCTTCGATCCCTGTTCGATCCCCTCTCTCCTTCGATCCTTAGTTATT
>NC_051415.1:4831253-4831397 GCF_015228065.2 Penaeus monodon
GTAAAGAGAATCGCCGGCTAACCAATGGAATCACGACACTGTCATTCCCAATTTTGCCAATAACCAAATGCATCGCGTATCTCTCGTTGGTCTCTCACACTTTTCGGAAATACCAATCGTCACCTTCCATTTTTTTTTTGAGGG
>NC_051415.1:4831771-4832321 GCF_015228065.2 Penaeus monodon
TATGACTCCTCCATCCCCTTTTCCTCTTCCTCATCTCCTCCCTTCCCTTCTTCCTCGTTACACACTTCCTCTTTCTCTTTTTTTTCTCTTTTTTTCCTCCTTTTAATATTCAATTTCCTTCTGACACTCACGGACTGATAATGAAATGTCCGTCGGCGCTGTCGACTTCAACAAGCTATTTATTTTCTCTTTTGCTATTCTCCCTGTCTCTTTCCTCTTTCCTTTTCTTCTTATTCTCTTTTCTCTCTCCTTCTTTTCTCCTTTTCTCTCTCCTTCCTTTCTCCTTTTGTCTCTCCTTCCTTTTCTCCTTTTCTCTCTCCTTCCTTTTCTCCTTTTCTCTCTCCTTCTTTTCTCCTTTTGTCTCTCCTTCTTTTCTCCTTTTCTCTCTCCTTCTTTTCTCCTTTTCTCTCCACTTTCTTTTCCTTCTTGTCTTCTATCTCTTTTCTTTCTCCTCTCTTCCTCTCTCCCCTTTCCTTCTCCTCTCTTTCTCTCTCTCTCTTCTCTTTTCCTTTCTTGTTCCTGCTCTACTTCTTTCCTGAAAGGATCAAAG
>NC_051415.1:4832527-4832848 GCF_015228065.2 Penaeus monodon
AAACGAAATTACGAAATACTTAAGTAAAAAAAAAAAATGAAACACGGAACGCATTTCTGCCTCAGCTGGTGTTGCATCATGCAATGCAACAAATCCTCATTGCACTAGGAATTAAGTAACAACCACAGGCAAATAAACATAAGCTTAATCAACATTATTCCAATCGCAAAATAAGCACAGTTGACAGATATATATATATTTTTTTTTCATTAGAAAAATACCTCTAATCATCTCCTAATTAGTGTTCATAGTGACTTAATTATCTACTTAAAAACCAAGAGCCTTATTTATTCGTGATTAATATTTGTTCTTGTGCTAATC
>NC_051415.1:4833462-4833631 GCF_015228065.2 Penaeus monodon
GCTTGTGCGAATAGGAATGCCTTTTTTGTCTTTTGATTTGTTTTTTCTTTCCTTTTTTGAGCTTTTGTATCAAAGGATTTTTTTTTTTTTTCTTTTTTTGGGGGGGGGTTGTGCAAATTTCATTGGGAACGAAGCCGTTGTAATATTTACCTAGTTGTCTCTCTAGCTC
>NC_051415.1:4833756-4833985 GCF_015228065.2 Penaeus monodon
ACGCAGACATTTTCTTTTTTTTAATTGTCCCTCCTTCCTGAGCCGAGGGGAAACTAAGGTAAAACGACAGTCAGCATTTATATAATTTACGCCTATGTCGACACGCTGGGTTCTCTGCACGACCCACAGCAACGTGTATTGTTATCACATTTTAATTTCATTTTCCTTCCTCTTCTCCCTTTCATTCTTCTGTTTTTCATTATTATGCTCTTAGGGATATTACATCATA
>NC_051415.1:4834496-4835056 GCF_015228065.2 Penaeus monodon
CTGGTCTTCCGCCATGAGCTCACAGACACGCCGGGTCGTTCTCTCTCGTCTGGCCGAGGGGGGGGAGGAGGAGGCGCGTCTGGTAGCGCCTTCGGGAAGCGAGGAAGAATGGGGGAGAATGGGGAGGGAGGGAGGATTGGAGGGAGGATTGGAGGGGGGAAGAATGAGGAGGGAGTGAGAAGGGAGGGAGGAAAAATGGGGAGGGAGGGTGGAAGAATGGGGAGGGAGTGAGGAAGAATGGGGAAGGAGTGAGGGAGAATGGGGATGGAGTGAGGAAGGATGGGGAGGGTGTGAGGAAGAATGGGGAAAAATGAGGAGGGAGTTTTTAAGGTAAATGAGGAAGAATGAGGAGTGAGATAAGTGACAATGAGAATAAATAAGGAAGAATGAGGAATGAATGAGAAAGGATGAGAAGTGAGGAGTGAGGTGAGTGAAGAAGAATGAGTGAGTGAGAGAGAGTGAGAAGTGAGGACTTAGGAAAGGTGAGTGATGAATGAGTAACGTAAATGAGTAACGATAGAGTAAGGTAAATGAGTGAGTGGGCTTGTAAATGTTGGGTA
>NC_051415.1:4835380-4835454 GCF_015228065.2 Penaeus monodon
TCAACTCGTTTGACCGAAACACAATGAAATGCGAATCAGGAAAGGATTTAAAAATAGATGAAATAAACTAAGGC
>NC_051415.1:4835492-4835589 GCF_015228065.2 Penaeus monodon
GGAATAACTAGATTTTAAAAAGTCAGTTGAATAAATAACTGCAAAATGTTACGACTGGCAGACCATGTCGAATCAAGTCTTAAACAAGATGAAACAG
>NC_051415.1:4835874-4835970 GCF_015228065.2 Penaeus monodon
TGAACAAGTATTTAATTTTAAAAAGCATGAAAGAGTGAGAGAACAGAGAGTTTATGAAATGGAATAGAGTCAGAGAGAAAAAGTTCGATAAAGGAA
>NC_051415.1:4836359-4836499 GCF_015228065.2 Penaeus monodon
ACAACTCGGCTGAAAAGCAAGCGCAGACCTCAACACAGGCACACCGAGTGAATTTAACAAGGCAACAATTCCTCCATCCACGCATTGGGTTCTTAACAGGGAAAGGCTTTGTTGACGAAGGAATTCAGCTTCATTCGCGA
>NC_051415.1:4836563-4836698 GCF_015228065.2 Penaeus monodon
TAACAATGCAGAAATATTGTTAGAGTGACCCCCCCCCAACCCCTCCATCCTCCTACTTATAGACAACCTCCCCCCCCTCACTTTACACTATGCACTCTCTAGCCTAAGCCCAGAACCTTATTCCTAAAGCCAGTT
>NC_051415.1:4836827-4836891 GCF_015228065.2 Penaeus monodon
TTGGATATGGATATGTGTGTATGTCTGTGTCTACATAGACTCCAATTTCAACTTTGTTCTTGGC
>NC_051415.1:4837017-4837169 GCF_015228065.2 Penaeus monodon
TATCCCGACGTACATCAGCTGTTCATCATTCAGGGTTCGATTGTGCAGGCAACAATAGACCTTGTGGAACGTTTCTCTAAGGCCTGAATTACCGTGCTCTCAAAGTGAAGGTCTCTAGAGTCTGGTTCTGGTGTTTGAGGGATTAACGAGCC
>NC_051415.1:4837774-4838005 GCF_015228065.2 Penaeus monodon
TGTAGACAGTTGGCAACGAAGCGATGAAAATGGAAACATTGAATAAGAATCTAATAGAGCAAATGAGAAGAGAGGGGAGAGGAGGAATATGAAAAGGATATAGAGGAAACGCAATAAAAAATCTGTATAAAGGGTAGATCAGAAGGCCTACATTCACTGGATTCAAGATAACTCAATTTTGAAAACAACTCTACACTGCCAGCTTTTACCTTTTGTTGCAGAAAATATATA
>NC_051415.1:4838655-4839084 GCF_015228065.2 Penaeus monodon
TATTACCATGTTCCTCCTCTGCACACTGACAATAACAACAATTAAACCCTCAACAGGAATTCTTCTGTAACATTCCTGTATTATGTTAGCAAACCTGTTTCACGCCCACCGCCCTCTCCTGGTACGATAAGCAATCACACATTACCCTAATGGGCGTATATATGACCAATAACTACGCACGACAGACATTCCTATGAATATTACCCTTTCTTGCTGTATTGTAAAGGCTTATTACGTATTCAGGCAGACACCCTGTAACTCCTAATATGAAAAGCTAATATACTTGAATTTATTACTGGTGTTGAATACCATTTCGGGTTTTGGTGTGTTGGGAGTAAAGACTGAGAAATAGAAGGGGGGATTAATGTAGGAAAGTACTTGAGTACAAATTTGAAGACCTGGAATGCGATGGGAGAGATAGGCAAAAAT
>NC_051415.1:4839184-4839358 GCF_015228065.2 Penaeus monodon
TAACCAGAGACAGAGAAAAGTAATTCGAAATATCACAATAACCAACCAAAAAGCTGGAAATCCACAAATAAAACACTCACACAACCGTTAAACGATCGCGCAGAAGGCAAAACACACGGAACATTCAATCGAAACAAAATATCCAGAACTGACAAAGGGAACTCACCCCCCCCC
>NC_051415.1:4839507-4839794 GCF_015228065.2 Penaeus monodon
ATCTACTGCATGGTAAGAAGGTACACTAACACCCTGTCTCTTGTGTGTTTCACTCATAGACTAACCGGCCACTAGGCATTTGAAGCCACTGAATAATCAATAATCTAAAATGACACATACTTGCTAATTCCCTCTCTGGCTGAAAGAGTATGGTTATGTGTCCGTGTGTGTTCTACAGGGAGCTACATTATCTGTATGTGTATTTGGGATACATATTTATTCATTATTATTTTTTTTGTGTGTGGAGGTATTTGGTCTGGGATGTTTTTAGGTGTCTGTATAATTGC
>NC_051415.1:4839906-4839996 GCF_015228065.2 Penaeus monodon
TATCCATTATACTGAGAGAGGAATAGAAGTATGAAAATAAATTCATATATGAAAATTGTATTACCTCTCTCAGTTGAATAGATAAAAAAA
>NC_051415.1:4840160-4840328 GCF_015228065.2 Penaeus monodon
ACGGAACCTTTACACCTGCAAAATCCGAAACAGAAAATCATAAACTGCAAGAACACCTCGGTCCATTTCGACTCCATTTTCGAGGACAGTAACAAAATACTGAAAGAAAAGAAAAAAATAGAGATTCTCCATTTTGACATTTCAGCTCCAGACACTTTTGACATTGAC
>NC_051415.1:4840527-4840631 GCF_015228065.2 Penaeus monodon
AGAAACGCCAAGGGGGAGAGCAAATGGAGGAGAGGAAGAAAGAGAGGATAAAACGAGGAAGAAGAAAAGAGAGAGGATTATGGTTTTTCTTTTGATTGTTAACT
>NC_051415.1:4841128-4841356 GCF_015228065.2 Penaeus monodon
GGGGACACATGCCTAAGAAGTGATAAAAAAACCCAAGGTCTTAAAACTGAAACTTTGCCAGGAACAATGTCACTCTCAGATCCAAAGTGAGTATCGAGTGAGTTACGTGTAAAACTGATGCCAAAAATAATTTAAATGAAACTGAACAGCATTATTTTTTTTTTTTTTGGGGGGGGGGGGGAAGAGGTGATATGTGGGTACGGATTAAGGAGGGGAGGAATGAAGACG
>NC_051415.1:4841451-4841816 GCF_015228065.2 Penaeus monodon
TTACACAGATAGATAAATAAATAGAAAACATATTCTTGTTCCTTCTCACATAAGGTAATATAATACCTGAATGAGAAAAAAGTAGACGAGAGACCAGAGCGAATGAAGGGATCAGCGAAAGAGTCCCTGGGTTGGTCCCAAGACAAGATCCTTTTTGGGAATATTACCAAACTTTCTTGATTTTCTCTTTCTTGTTTTCTGCTAGTGTCCTTCTTCCTTCCGCCTCGTCTATCTTTCCTTCCTTCAATTGTAGCTTTAATCAGCATCTTCAGTTATTTCTAGGTACTTTCTTCTACTTTATTTCTTTTCGTTATATCCTTCTGTTCTTCTTCACCCCTTTATCCTTTCCACGTTCTCATAACCAT
>NC_051415.1:4841965-4842872 GCF_015228065.2 Penaeus monodon
ACACTTCCTAACTCCTTCTTTCCTTTACATAAGCACTCCCTTCTTCGAAATTCCTCGTCTTTTTCCTCTTTTTTCTCCTTCTCCCTTTCCACCTCCCTTCCACCTCAGCCACTTAGTATCTCGAAGCCAAGTTATGGGATCTCCTTCACTGATCCGTGGTTAAGTTAGAGACGATGGCATCTCCTTATGGAATCCCCTTCACTTTTTGGTTCTCGTGGGAGTTCGAGAGTGGATGGAAGGAGGACTTTGGAGTGGAGAAGGGAAGGGAGATGATGATAATGGTGGTTGGGTTATATAGAGTGAAAAAAAGAGACTAGGATACCAGAAAAATGAGGAATGTACAGAGAAAGAGAAGGATGTAACTGTGTTTTGCTTTGATCCCACCGCTGCCACCAAAATACAAGGCTCAACATTTAGTGCGTGAGGCTCACACTTCATTATGGTTGATGGCTTTTCAGTTTGACAAGTAATGCTGATTGGCACTTTATTGTGGGAGTCTTCCTTGTGCAATAAGTTATATGTAAACAAACGGAAATGTATAATCAGATAGTTCTGAGAAACTGTGATGTTTCCAGCTAAAAGAGAAAAACAAAGGAGAAAAGAAAATAAGACACCTAAATGTATGCAGAATAACGATGATTATTCAAAGGGCTTATGTCTCTCCAAAGCATAATGTAATGGAGAGGTAAAGAGAGACGAAGAGAGGCAAAGAAGAGAAGAAGAGAAGAGTAACTGAAGGCAACATTAGAGCTTTTGTGTCCTCTGAAGTGCAGCGTGACTGAAAGTGCTGAAAGCTCTTCACAAGAGTGGAAGATGAGAGTGATAGATTGGGTGACGAGGAAGAAAGATGAGAAGGTGGAGAAGGAAAAAAGAGAATGGAAGAGACAGAGGAGAGGAGAAACAAAAG
>NC_051415.1:4843112-4843485 GCF_015228065.2 Penaeus monodon
CTTATCACTGCGATCTCAGAGGGACACGGTGAAGAGAATCTGAAGCATCATAGACAGAGAAAGGAGAAGCATTGAACTCTCCTTCAGAAGAATTGGATCTTTTTTCACCGATGTTTTTTCGTTGCTGCGACTACTAGTCATTTATACTTTGCCTGTTCGCCGCTAGATGGCACTGCGTTAGCCATGAATGTTTTCCTAGGGGTTTCCAAGTGTCGTAATATGAGGTATTTCTTTGGCGAAATCACCCTTTTTCCCTCGAGAAATATGGTTGTCTTTCTCGTTTTTTTAACCGATTAATGCTTCTATGATTATATTAATTATGTATCTTTCTCGAGAGTCTAATATACCTGTAATGACAAGATACTACGAACAT
>NC_051415.1:4843641-4843764 GCF_015228065.2 Penaeus monodon
CTTCACAAACTAAAAAATCAAGGACGCAATATTGCCTTCTGCTTTTTATTCACTCCCCTCTCCTCTCTCTTCGTATCCATATCTACTCCTCTTCTGAATATTAAATTTATTATAAAGTTTCGT
>NC_051415.1:4843924-4844160 GCF_015228065.2 Penaeus monodon
CAGACAAATAGGTGAATAAATAATCAGACAAAGAAAATAAGTAAAGCAAGGGAAAAAATGCACAAACCACGTTCACCTTCCGTCTGCTCTCCAACCCCGGAGGCCCACTAACCCTCACCAAGGGGATACGAGAGTAGAAAAAAAAATTCTTTTGAGTCACAGTACTCAAGTTATTTTAAAACCGAATAAAAAAAAATAATACTAATCTTAGTGTTTCTCGAGTTCATTCGCATATA
>NC_051415.1:4844851-4845036 GCF_015228065.2 Penaeus monodon
CCCCATTATCACTGGTCTGCAGCACACTCCTTTAACGGGGAAACGAAATCAAGCCATTTATTCTCTCCGAGAAATGGAGTCATTATTCATCTACGTTGAATTCCCATAAATGAAAATTATTATCAGTAAATAAAAATAAAAAAGTTAGCACAGTCTCCCCATAAATTTTGCATTTCATAATAATA
>NC_051415.1:4845936-4846071 GCF_015228065.2 Penaeus monodon
CGTTTAACCCTTTCACTCCCTTTTCCCCATTTTGGATCAATTTTGCCAGTAACGACATAAGTGCCGCTCCCTAATGAACAATTACCCACACAATTGGTAGGCAGCCGGCAAGAAACTCTCTCTTTATCTCTTTAA
>NC_051415.1:4846267-4846533 GCF_015228065.2 Penaeus monodon
TGCTCTCCAGACAGATAAATAAATAGAATAAGGAATAGACAATTGCTCGAAGAAAAAAGGTAAGAAATATAAGAAAACAGAGAAAGGTAGAAGAAACAAGGAAAGTAACGATGACAGAGAGATGAAAGGGAAGGAAAGAGGAGAGAAAAGAAGAAGAGGGAGATTAGTGCAATATTTCTCCCCTGCGATCAAAAGTCTGGGGAATTACACGAGGGGGGGGGGGACTTTTCTCTCTCGCTTTTCTGTTTGTATAATGTGGTTTGGCG
>NC_051415.1:4847062-4848211 GCF_015228065.2 Penaeus monodon
CCACCCCGGTCTGCTTAAACGGGGACACGACAGCCCCCACAGTCGAGACCGCTTCTGACCATTTACACAAGACCGAAATCTAAATTGAATCACGAAGCGGAAATTCTGTCAGACGAGAAGGAGGGGTGTGTGTCTGACCACTGGCGGGCCTCGTAATGGTTTCGGTGGCTGGTTGGCAGGGGGGGAAGGGGCTGGAAGGGGGTGGGAAGGGGGTGGGAAGGGGGTGGGAGGGGTGGAAGGGGTGGCTGGGTTGGAAGGGGCTGGAAGGGGGGAAGGGGGGGAAAGGGGGTGGGAAGGGAGTGGGAGGGGTGGAAGGGCTGGAAGGGGGGGGCTGGAAGAGGGTGGGAAGGGGGGGAAGGGGTGGGAGGGGTGGAAGGGGTGGCTGGGGTGGAAGGGGCTGGAAGGGGTGGATGGTTGGCGGGGGTGGAAGGGGTGGAAGGGGTGGAAGGGGCTGGAAGGGGGTGGGAAGGGAGTGGGGGTGAAGGGGATGGAAGGGGGGGAGGGATGGAAGGGGGAAGGGGGGGATGGAAGAGAGAAAAGGGGTGGAAGGGGGGGGGAAGGGGAGAAGGAGGGAAGGGATGGAAGAGGAAAAGGCGAAAGGGTGAATAGAGAAAGAGTGAAAGGGTGAGAGAGAAAAGGGGGGAAAGGTGAAAGAGGAAAAGAAGAAAAGATGAATTGAGAAAGAGGTAGCAGCAGTGGCGATAGGAAGTGTCCTCCATGTACTAATGACAACGTTGAACACAAGGACAGTCTTATCTGGAACTGCAACGTGGAGAAAGTGTAATAGCCGTTGTCTGTGCTATAATTGTTGCAATTGTTGTACATTTCCGCCATGACTGCAATTGCACGTGACACGATAACAATGGTAAATTCATCATTAGTTGATGTGAACATTTGTAGCAGCAATAGCGTTAGCACTGACAATTGCGTTTTTTTGTGTGCAATGCTGCATTAACTCTACCAGTGCGACACTCCAAATTTTGTACAGGGAAACGATATATATTTTTTTCAGCGTGTTTTTTTTTATCAGTTTTGTTTCAAAATCATATAAGCAATAAAACAATCACCAAATCAAGAACACGAAAGTGATAAGAGGAAAATCTACACACCTTATGCTCTATTTCTGAGAAGAGGCAGGTGCTCACAATT
>NC_051415.1:4848460-4848641 GCF_015228065.2 Penaeus monodon
GTTTAAAAGAAACTCACTGTAAACTGGCCCCTCGGTCGAGCATGCGCCGCCGGGTATCAGGTCTGTGGGAGCAGAGAGACCCCGAAAGGTTTGTTAGCCTGTGCTGTTGATGGTAATGTTGGCAGGCCTGGTGGAGATAAGGAAGTGACAAGGGGGGAATTTTTGTTCCACATTTGTAGAT
>NC_051415.1:4848733-4848801 GCF_015228065.2 Penaeus monodon
AAAGAAGAAGAAGGGATTTTAACAGACGTTTTATAATCAAGATAATAATAATGCTTCTAATTAATTTA
>NC_051415.1:4848876-4848950 GCF_015228065.2 Penaeus monodon
GGAATTTTCTTTATTTATTAAAGAAGAAAAAGGAAGTCAACTTAATTTTCCCAAAAATCAAACTAATAATAAGG
>NC_051415.1:4849693-4849757 GCF_015228065.2 Penaeus monodon
CACAACAATTATTCAAATTAACGAAAAAAAGATATCAAAGGCGAAAAACGGAATGTAAATAACA
>NC_051415.1:4849792-4849995 GCF_015228065.2 Penaeus monodon
GAATATGTGAATAAGAATAATCGGAGAAAAGAAAAAAGAGAGGAAAAAATTAATAAAATAAAAATAATTTCTTTAGAATATAAAAGCAAATCCGACAACTCGAACCGAAACCTACAAATTTATGAGACTTTATGCAAATGAGACTTTATGTAAATTTACAAGTGAATGAATTAGGGAAGAGGAGAGAAATTCGGAGAAAAAAT
>NC_051415.1:4851195-4851430 GCF_015228065.2 Penaeus monodon
TTCAACAAAAGTTTTCCCCCAAAATCAGAAACTTTGGGTGAAAAATAAAAGGCAAACGCACAGGAAGGAAACACCAACATGAGCGGAGGAACAGACTCACAAAAAGGCGAGAAAAAAAAGAAAAAATAACGTTTGGAAAATTGATAAATGGATTGCCTCTTTGCTTGTTATTTTCTTGTTTTATTGTTTATGTTCTTATCCCTTTTTTTTTTTTTACTTATCTGGGTACTTATTT
>NC_051415.1:4851896-4852133 GCF_015228065.2 Penaeus monodon
AGAGTATTACGTTTCATGATATAAATGAGCTGAAACAAGCTGAAATATCTGGCTGAAATTTGTATGTCAAAGTGCTGGTAAAAGAATTCAGTATTTGTGGTTTCAAATATCAGCAAAACAATATTGGAATGTTCTATTGCGTGAAAGAGATATGAGGTTATATATGAGGTAATATATGGTTTTATATGAGGTTAACGAAGATATGTTTTTGAATATACGGATTAGGATATGTGGATA
>NC_051415.1:4852372-4853901 GCF_015228065.2 Penaeus monodon
GCGAATTAAAACAAGAAGACAAAGAAGAAAACAACAAAGAAAAACAACAAACAATTGACCAAAGAAAAGATCAAGGTCATAACGCATTTTTACAACTCTTTTGTTGTAATGAATCAGAGAAAAAATTTAAGGGAATTTAAGCTCAAAAATATATATCCCAGGAATCAGAGTTGTGTGGAATGACAGAACAGATGTGCCTAAGGGTCTTTGTATTCAGTACTGCTCAGTCCTTCAAATTCTTATCTTATTTATATTAAAAAAAATATATATATAGGACCTTGCAACGGCACTGTATATGTCAAATGATATAATCGAATTAAATGTCATGTGACTGTGCTGTAAATATGGAAAAAAGTATCATCAAATATAATCAAATGCAAGTCTGATGCAGAGTAGGCTACAAGGATGATAATATTATTGCAGTTGTAGAAGACAATGATAACAGTATTCATACAAATAAGTATACAACATATTATCGAAACAATAACAACGCTATCACGGTGATTTAAGTGACAAAAAAAGTGGGTAAAGTAGCAGGTATAAGCAGTGTAAGTAGCAGTTTAAACATCCCATTACTCGTAAGTGGCAAGTGAAAGTGATAGTATAAACATCGGATTTGCGTAAGTAGCAGTGTGCACACCGAATGAGTGTAAGTAGTCAACATTCCACCAGTCCAAGTGGTAGCAGATGCATCCGTTCAGTGTAAGTAGCAGTGTAAAAATAACAGATCACTGTAAGCAGCAGTTGATTCATCAGATCAGAGAAAACGTAGGTAGAGAGTTAAGCGAAGACTAACATCACGATGACGCAATAACACAAAGTAGCCCCCCCCCCTCCCTTTAATAGAGGAAATAAATAGAGACACTGAAGGGAAGGCATGAAGGAAAAGATTTAAGGGAATGAGAGTGACAGGTATGGAGGAGGGAGGGGAGAGGGAGGGAGGGGAAAGGGAGAGAGGCGAGGATAGAAGGGCCTGGGGAAAGAGAGAGAGGCATGGGGGGAGGGAGAGGGGCGAATGAGAGAGGGAGAGAGGCATGGGGAGAGGTGAGAGGGGAGAGGGGAGAGGGAGAGGGGCATGGTCAGACGGAGAGGGGCGTGGCGAGAAGGAGAGGGGAGTAGGGAAAGAGAGAGGGGCGTGGCGAGACGGAGAAGAGAGTGGGGAGCGGGGGAGGGGAATGGCAAGAGATGGGGGAGGTGGGGGGAGGTTGGTTGATGCTACCATATCGAATCAATGAATTAATCACTGGGATTACCCCTGGGCCTGTAGTATTGATTGTGCCTTTGTGATTCCAGTCGGTGTTATTTCCTTCAGTTCTTTCAGTTTCTCCCTTTCTTCAAGTCTCCCTCTCTCTCTCTTTTCGTCACTAATCTCTTTCACCTTCTCCTCTCCGTCTTTAATTTTTTAAAAAATTCTCTCCTTGTTTCCTTCCCTCCCACTGCCTTTCTTTCTCACTCTTTACTTTTCTCTCTCTCTCTCTCCTTTCGCGTCCCTCTCTCTTTTTTTCTCTTCTCTGCTATCCTCTTCCCTA
>NC_051415.1:4854141-4854264 GCF_015228065.2 Penaeus monodon
AAGCTCAGGAAAGGGAGACATTGTATGAACCTGAACACTGCTGACTCGCTGACTTCCTTTCTTCGCGAGTGTCAGCAGGTCGGACTGGCGCTGGACTGGATCGTCGACTTTACTTAAGCAAGG
>NC_051415.1:4854650-4854735 GCF_015228065.2 Penaeus monodon
AAAAGGAATCGTTCACCATTTTTTTAATTTTCGCTTTCTATATTTCTAAATAATCTCTAATGATAATAATGATAACGGAATTGAT
>NC_051415.1:4855011-4855115 GCF_015228065.2 Penaeus monodon
CAGCTTTAGGCCAATTCCACTTCCGGACGGCCGTGAATAAGTAACAGAGAGCATTTTGCTGCGGCCATCTGGGTCCAAATCCATAATCTGGGCCGCTACTCCGC
>NC_051415.1:4855179-4855419 GCF_015228065.2 Penaeus monodon
TATCTCCTTTATCACCTTTATTTACTCTTATTTCTACTTCCCTATTCGTCTTCTCTTTCCCTTACCTACGTCTCTTTACTCTTTTCTGCTCTGAAACTCTTCCTCCTTCTCCTTCTCCTTCTGATTTTTCCTCTTATTTCTTTTTTTTACGTCTATCACTCTTTCTCTTTCTCTTTGCTTTAATTCCTACTTCGCTTCTCCCATTCTCCTTCCTTTCTTTACCCAGCTCCCCGTATTCCA
>NC_051415.1:4856100-4856766 GCF_015228065.2 Penaeus monodon
TCATCTCCCCCTCCCTTTTACCTTATTCCTTTCTTTACCTTTCCTCTCTTATTTCATTCCCCTCCTTCTTTTGTATTCCTACTCCACCTCCCTCTTACTCTGTTTCTTACTGTTTCCTGCTACTCCATTCCTCTCCTTTTCTTTCCTCATTCTATCCTCTTTTCTTGCTCCTCCTTACCTTTCTCCTTATTTTTCCATCCGCCTGCTTCTTCCCTTACCCACTCTTCTTATTCTTCCCTTTCCTTGCCTTACCTTACCTTATCCACCCTTTCTATGCCACCCTTTCCTCCTCCTCTTTTCCTTTCTCTCTTTCTTCCTTCTTTATTTACCTCATTTCCTGTTTTTGAAGAAAGAGAGGGAGAAAGAGGGGGAGAAAGAGGGGGAGAAAGAGAGGGAGAAAGAGAGGGAGAAAGAGAGGGAGAAAGAAAGGGAGAAAGGGAGGAAAAAAGAGAGGGAGAAAGAGAGGGAGAAGGAGAGAGAGAAGGGAAGGGAGAAATAGAGGGATAAAGAGAGGGAGGAAGAGGGAGAAATAGAGGGAAAAAGACAGGGAGGGAGAGAGGGAGGAAGAGAGGGAGAAAGAGAGGGAGAAGCGGAGAGGAAAACGGAAAATGAGGCAGGGGGTGGGGGAAGGGAAACAGAAAGGGGGGTAAAGGAGAGGAGATGATT
>NC_051415.1:4856818-4856893 GCF_015228065.2 Penaeus monodon
TGTAAGGCAGAGGCTCTAGTGACGAAGGTAATTTGCATACGTGAAAAAAATCATTGGAGTGTAAGTAGTACGGAT
>NC_051415.1:4857386-4858087 GCF_015228065.2 Penaeus monodon
TCAGCCGATAGAACTTCCCATAAAGTTCCTAATTGCATAAACTTGCAATTACACTGACATGCATATAAGGACGGGGAGGGAGGGGTGGGTGGGGGGATAGAGAGGGAGGAGAGGGTGGGGGGATAGAGAGGGAAAAGAGGGTGGAATAGAGAGGGAGGAGTGGATGGGATAGAGAGGGGGGCGTGGGGGATAGAGAGGGAGGAGTGGATGGGATAGAGAGGGAGGAGAGGGTGGGATAGAGAGGGGGCGAGGGGGGATAGAGGGGGAGGGGTGGATGGGGAAGGGAGGGGGAGAGGGAGGGGGATAGAGGGTATTGGGGAAGTGGGTGGGGATAGAAAGAGAGGGAGGAGAAAAGATGGACAAAAAGGTGTATAGAAGAGAATAGGTGAATAAATGAAAAAAACGAAAGAGGGATATAGAAGAGAAAGGAGAGGACGAAAGAATGAGACTGAATAAAGAAGGGAAGAATAACAAAAAGAAAGAGAGAAAAAAAAGATCTTACTGACTAGGTTCATTTGCATACGTAAGAATATCTGGCCAACTTGGGTGTGTATGGAGGAACACGAGTAAAAGGAGAGGAAGGAAAGGAGGGAGAGAAAAGGAAGGGGAAGAGAGAAAAGGAAGGAAAGGCGGGAGGAAAGGAGGAGGAGGCATAGGAAGAAAAGAGTGATGAGACAGCCAGAAAGAAAAAAGACGACAAA
>NC_051415.1:4858907-4859057 GCF_015228065.2 Penaeus monodon
GCATAACGAATATAGAAGCAAGGGAATATTCAAATTATTATCATCCTTTTTTTTTCCTATTCCCCAACTTCGCATAAGTTACGTAATTGAATAAACATATAATGAAGGGCCGAGTAGCGCCATTTTCGAGACTTACATTTCTAAATCTCT
>NC_051415.1:4859344-4859539 GCF_015228065.2 Penaeus monodon
AAAGGGGAAAGAAGAAAATGAATAGAAAAAAAGAAGAATAAGAATAAGAAGAGATATGAAAAAAATCTAGTTATTTTCTTCTTTAAAAATCTCAATTCTTCCTTATTTTCTATTTCTATCTTCCACACTCGCGAAGACACCGTGAACTTTCTTAAGATGTGGATTGCAAACTTGGCTCATTCTGCTTGCATAAAT
>NC_051415.1:4860116-4860206 GCF_015228065.2 Penaeus monodon
TCTAGTTTTTTGTTTCGACATCATTCTTTTCTTTCGTTCATTTTTTTTATCTTCTTCTACGCTTTAACTTTGTTTTCTTACGTTTCCATT
>NC_051415.1:4860256-4860492 GCF_015228065.2 Penaeus monodon
CTATCGTCGACTTCCTTTGCCCCCTTTTTCTTTGATTTTTTCTTCTCCTTTTCTTTCTTCCCAACTTTCTCTATCCATCTTTTAATATTTTCTTTTGCAAGTATTCACTTTCCAATAAACTCATTTTTTCCCGTTTCCTCTCTTCCTCTCTTTATTCCCTTTTGTTCACTCGTGTTTTCATATTTATTTCCCTTTTTCATTCATTTTTCTTTCGTTGTATTTCCATTTTTGTACGA
>NC_051415.1:4860826-4860963 GCF_015228065.2 Penaeus monodon
GTATTTCCCTTTGTGTTTATCATATGTTTCCGTTTCTATTTAGTTTCATCATATGATTCATCTCTCTTTATTTTCATTGTATATCCTCTTTCTGATCATCTTCATCTTGTGCTCCCTCTATTTACCTTAATCATGTC
>NC_051415.1:4861133-4861745 GCF_015228065.2 Penaeus monodon
GCCATTTACTCTGCTCCCTCCATACACTTCCATACATGGTGCTTCTTCCTTCTTTCATTTCTTCCATCTCTTGATCTCTTTCAATTCCTTTTTCTCCGAATTACTCTCCCTTACAACAACTCCAATAACCAACATAATACCGATACCGATGAAACGCAATAAAGAATACATTAGGAAGAAAAAAAATTCCTGTTTTCATTTCCTTCCATCTCGTATGATCCTCTTTCATTCCTTTTTCTCTCATCTTCCCTTATTTCTTTTCCTCTTTTCATCTTCCTCCTTGCGTATTATTCTCTTTCATTCCTCTCATCTTCTCTCTCTTTCTTTTTCCTCTTCCTTTATCATTCTCTCTCATTCCTCTCTTCCCCTCTTCTCTTTCCTCTTCTCTCCCTCTTCCTCCTCCTTCACCGCCTTTTCCTCAAGTCCATCTCGAAAGCAATCAGACGCAGAGGTCATTTGTTCGTGCATGACCGCGTGAGAGCGCATGACGAACAGCACACAAGACAAGTAATGCGTGTTCCCCAGTCATGCACTTCCTGTAAACATCGTAGCTTGTAAACTTATCTCTGGCCGTTGTCATACGAGTTTACATCCGTACATACAGGCCTGCTG
>NC_051415.1:4862307-4862400 GCF_015228065.2 Penaeus monodon
CCTCACACACACCCCATGTTATTAGCCCAACACAAAGTCACTTAAAGAGACCCTGATCAGCACTGGGATTAGACAGAGAAGGGGGAAGAGGGG
>NC_051415.1:4862550-4862786 GCF_015228065.2 Penaeus monodon
TTGGAAAGGGGGAAGAAAGAGGGAAAGAAAGAGGGGAAAAGATAAAGAGGGAAAAGGGAAAAGAGGATAAGAATACAAAACGAAAATAAAAACATAAAAAAACGGAATATCCCCCCCCCTCCCCCTCTCCACACAACCCCCTTTGGCTACGTCCTCCTTGACCCCAAAAGGTCAGACTGTAATTGAGGTGAAAGAGGTCATGCAAGGTCAAAGAGAGAAAGTTCACATGGAGAATA
>NC_051415.1:4863541-4863648 GCF_015228065.2 Penaeus monodon
GGGTAAGGGATGAAAGATTCTCAAGCGGGATGTCGTATGGCAGACGTGGTATTGGCAGAGTTCAGGAAATTGAAGGATTTTCTCTCAGTCTGCTGATGTTTCGTGAC
>NC_051415.1:4863922-4864215 GCF_015228065.2 Penaeus monodon
GTGTATTTCTGTGTAAGTATATACCTTCGCATTTATGTAAGCACTTTCTTCCTCGTGCATTTCCACCTATGTATGTACGTATGAATGTATCCTCGTGTACGTAGTCATGTACGCATGCGAAACCAGGGAGCGCCAACAGCCCCGTGTCTCACCCAACCATCCATCACCGCGAACTCTTCAGGGATTCTCTGCGATATCCAAGTGTCACAGAAGATTCTCAAGTCTAAAAAAATGTTTTAGTTTCTCCACCCTAGGTGTCTCATACCTAGGGTGGAGAGTGGAGTACGTTTTGC
>NC_051415.1:4864646-4864716 GCF_015228065.2 Penaeus monodon
AAAAATTTCCACGCGGATGTCCTCGGGGTCGTGGTATCATTCCGCTGCTGGAGGGAAACGCGAGATCAAG
>NC_051415.1:4864791-4864877 GCF_015228065.2 Penaeus monodon
TACTATATTCATTATTTTTCTTAAATATTGCGATTGTTAGAAAAAAATAGTAAAGTCTGAAATCATCCTTTTTGAACTACTGTGGA
>NC_051415.1:4865097-4865300 GCF_015228065.2 Penaeus monodon
TCCCTCAACCAACGCATCACATTAACCCCCATGGGCGGAAGCTCGGCATGAAAGTCTACGGGTCGCGCATCCCTATTTCACTTCAAAGGCGAGGCGGCGCTCTTAAAAATTGGCCGAATCTCGGATCTTTCGATATCTGAAGACGGTCGGTGTGTAGTATTTCCTTCGCGACGTTATTCGTATATTCGTATTTTGTAGATTTG
>NC_051415.1:4865345-4865548 GCF_015228065.2 Penaeus monodon
AGTAAAAATGCATTTCCATTGTAAGTCTGGTAAACTAAACTGCATAGAGTTAATTATATATGAGATTTTTTATATGCAAACACACGACAAATTGTGAAAACAATAAAGAAAGGTGATTTTTTTCCTCCATGCCATTTTGTAAAGGGAAGGACGACCAGGTTTCTCCACTACATCGCGATTTTCGTATCCTCGGCTCTTCCTTA
>NC_051415.1:4865605-4866352 GCF_015228065.2 Penaeus monodon
CGTGTCTTCTGCAAAGCCCTCGGTAGTAGGGGTTGGTGGGAGGGGGGGGGGTCGTGTTTTCCAAGGTTATCGAAGTTCTCGGTTCATGTGTGTGCGTTGGAGGGGTACGTAACGGAAAATGGTGTACGTTGGAGGGGGTACGTACGGAAAATACTGTACGTTGGAGGGGTACGTACGTAAATGGGCGGGTAATACCAGGACGTACGTGAAAGGCGTACGGCGAGCGAAACCGGTACGAACGTCAAAAAAAAAGAGAAAAAAATGCACGGCGGGTATAACTAGTAAGCACGTAGATCGGAAATCACAGCACCTAAAGACGGATGAAGTTGAGCTAGCGCAATAGTACAAAAATACGGCATAATACTCGAATACAAAGAAGTGTGAAGTTGATTAAGTGCGTCTCATCTGCACGCGTAATAACATGAACGACCTATCACAGAAATTGTAAAGCATAGTAGGCAGAGAGAATGATCAGAATTCTGACGTATATACAGTAGGTTTTTTCGGCCACTGATACATACTTGATACGGGTACAGTGAAAGTGCATTAAGAGTGTTTACAAAACATTGCAAAATGCAACACACATCTTCCATGTAGCGAGAGCAGCTTGAAAACCAGTGATGTGAAGAAGGAAAATTATCAAACTGCACAGAACCACTACAGTGCAAGAAGATACCAAAGATAAACGTAATTTGCAACATGGGTAAAAGCAGACCAATTGAACCGTTGTGCAACACAGTGACAGTC
>NC_051415.1:4866380-4866566 GCF_015228065.2 Penaeus monodon
ACACTTGGGAAAAAAAAAACATCGAGGTGACCACAAAGGAACAACCGTAACAGAAGAAGAGGGAAAAAGGGAAGAAAAATACAACGTACAAGCCAAATGGAGTGTGCTCTCGACGCGGTCTCTGCAGTACACAATAAAAGCGGGGGAACAGTGCAGAAATTCGTCCAACCAAGTTCACCAGCAACA
>NC_051415.1:4866720-4867266 GCF_015228065.2 Penaeus monodon
CATGTACTGGTGGATATGAATCATCTACAGCACAAGAGTACCCAAAACAACAAGAAAGCATCGGAGTGAATCAAATAGAGGATTAGGCAAAGCTTACAGTAAAAGCATAAGATATCAAGGAGCTACAGAGTGCAGAAGGAGTGTTTTTTTTTTTTTTTGAAAGGGGAAAAAGGAGACAGTCCAAAAAAGAATAAAAGGTGCTTTCAACCAGTGTACGATAACAATTCCAACCAAGAGTACGATAGCGGTCAACCAAGAGTACGATAGCGGTTACAGGGGTACGTTACCTCTGCGGTCGGATGCATCGAGCGCTGTCTGCAGTACGGTGACTCCTGGAACGACTATGGCTGGCAAGGTACGACTCCTCACCAAGGGAGGTCGTGACACCACTACGCCTCCCTCCTTCACCGAGCTGGAAGCAGAAGAAACGGATTAGATTGTAGAAATAAGAAAAATACCGAAATTGTACTGTGGAATCGTGCTTGATTAACATATGTAACGTAAGAGTGCACAATACAATTTATTTACGTAATAAAATCGTAGGTG
>NC_051415.1:4867481-4867748 GCF_015228065.2 Penaeus monodon
TAAAATCCGGCGACGCGCGTTAAGTTTCAACGATTTCATCACGCATGCATATGAACAACGCCCGTCCCCGCTTCACCTGATCATTTAACTATGCAAATCTAATATCAAAGGAAAGTTACACAACATTTTGGATTTACTTGTCATAACCCCGGTAGACAGGAAGCGACCGGCGTGTCCAAACTGCTGCCGTTTTGAATCGCGACGGAAAAATGTGGATATACGCTCGTGCAAATGCAACGGTAAATTGCAGGTAATTCGGTTACAGAC
>NC_051415.1:4867783-4867865 GCF_015228065.2 Penaeus monodon
AGATGTGAATTTTTCGACTCGCTGACTTTGAGGATGAAACCAAAGAATTGTAAATAGAAAGGAGGTCAGGGGACGCGCTTGT
>NC_051415.1:4867891-4867965 GCF_015228065.2 Penaeus monodon
AGGGGGGGGGGGGCGAGTGTGCTGCGGCATGGAATCGAGTTTGAAAAAAAGAAAGAAAAAATAGTTGATAAGTG
>NC_051415.1:4868077-4868193 GCF_015228065.2 Penaeus monodon
CATACGGATGATGTAGATCAGATGATTATGTGTTCTTTGTGATCAAACGTCAAAGTCTGGAAAGAATAAACTTTATTTTGTTCTCTCTTTGTCTGTCTTTCTCTTTTTTCCCCTTT
>NC_051415.1:4868496-4868645 GCF_015228065.2 Penaeus monodon
AAAGGAGAAATTAAGAGGAAAACCAACAACGCAGCCAAGTCAATCAGGCCAAGAAAATGAATGGTTTATATTGCAGATTAGACGTTGGTAATGCTGCGTCATTAACGAAGGAAAAAAAAAGAGAAAATCTGAAGACAAAGAGATTGGGA
>NC_051415.1:4868666-4868975 GCF_015228065.2 Penaeus monodon
GAGGGGGCGGAGGGTTCAAGAAAGGGAGGGGGGGGGGAAGGGAAAAGGAGAGGAAGGGGATGGGAGGGATGTGGAGGAGGAGGGGAAGGGGAAAGTAGGGGATGGAGGGGAGGGGGGAAGTAGGGGAGGAAGAAGGGGAGGGGGAAGGGAGAAGGGGAGGAAGAGGGAATGAGGGAAAGGGAGGGGAGGGGAGAAAGAGGGGATGAGGGGAAGGAGAGAGGCAAGCAGAGAGGGATGGGGATGGGAGGAGAAGAGAAGAGGGAATGTTTGAAAGTGAAATTAAAGATTAATAAACGCTTCATGAAAGGG
>NC_051415.1:4869360-4869466 GCF_015228065.2 Penaeus monodon
CTGTGATGAAATATAACGAAGCGACGAAAGAAATGATAAGTTCCGATGTTATCACGACCGCCTCCGCACGACACAGCTGGACTTGTCACACATTCTGACAAAATCG
>NC_051415.1:4869652-4869925 GCF_015228065.2 Penaeus monodon
CGTGATAAAAACGCATGATAAAATCAACGTAAAAGAAGAAGAAAAAAACGCAACAAATTATGACAAAGATCTTGACACACACACTCAAAAAAATACAAACCCATAAAAAAAAGCGCATAAATTAAGCCACGATATCCCGGCTTCTAAATTGACACTAATTACACTAAAGATGCAAATTACAGCCGAGACGGTGACGGATCCTTGGCCCGCGACACGATTACGTTGGTGAAGTGACGTCATTCATTCTCCTTTTGGCGGGTCTAAGGGGTCGAA
>NC_051415.1:4870183-4870481 GCF_015228065.2 Penaeus monodon
CTCCTGAAAAAGAGAGAAAGAAAGCGGGAAGGAGAGAAAAATAAGGGTATAATGGAAACATAGTATTTTATTCAATAGTCTGTTTCATAGGTTGATTATAACAGTAGATTCTCTCCCATAGATTATCCTTCATAAATGTTCATACATTAAACTTCATTCATTCACCATTTAAATCCTTCCTCACAAATCCTACCTCACAGAGCCTCATAATTCTCCCTCATCACCTTTCAACTGAAGCGATAAACGCGACACATTTTCCTCAGTGGGACCCAATACCCGTTTTAAAAATTTGACGCCA
>NC_051415.1:4870634-4870892 GCF_015228065.2 Penaeus monodon
CTCCCACCGTCGCCCTGCTGATCAAAGGTGTGAATATTCAGCGGCGTCAGGATCCCGCGCCCGGCTGTCGGAATGATGGCCGCCGTGTACTTTCAACAGGACCGAGACCCCAGCTATCAGACTACGAGATCGGGAATCATTTTTATTTTATGAGGTTTTGATGAGAATTCCATGAATAGCAAATCAACCGTGACGAAAACTTTTTTCGGGAAATGCACGGTGGCGGCGCGAGTGTAAAATTAATAAATGAATGAAGGT
>NC_051415.1:4871354-4871607 GCF_015228065.2 Penaeus monodon
ACTAAAACAAAAAACGAACACAGACGAAAGAAGAACGGATAAGAACAAACACAAAAGGAAAGAAAAGAAAGAAAGAAAGAAACAAACAAAGACAGAAAGAAAACAAAGATGAAATATTTACATCAAACTGAATAAAATTTTCTCTCCCCCAAACATCCCAAATAACAATTGCATAAAGTGTTGAATTACAGAGCAACAGGAATCACAACCCTTTCACAAAATACCCGGTGCAGATTGCCAGATGGTAAATAGA
>NC_051415.1:4871820-4872029 GCF_015228065.2 Penaeus monodon
TCTCTTAGAAAGCAATATCCCCTCCAAAGCGATAAAAAGAACTCCCTCTGCAAGCAAAACACAGAACAAATTTTGTTTTTCTTTTCTTTTCTTTTTAATCAATTGCACAACGAAATAAAAAAAGGCTTCATCTTGTTACCATCTCGTAATCCGATAAGAATTCCTTGTTTTCTGATGGATGAGAGTGAATCCTTAGAAGAGAAAAGTGA
>NC_051415.1:4872585-4873264 GCF_015228065.2 Penaeus monodon
TCACCTGCCCACCGGAAAGTCCTAAATCGCCCGCCGGATCAAGTATTAGAAATGGAAAGGTCTCAACAAAACGCCATTTAAAAAAAAAACCTGGTTTGACCTTGATCGCCCGGAACCGAGATGGCGCTCGGGTCGAACGTGGCTGCCCGGATGCGAAGAGATAAATTGGCGATTCGAGGGACGTTGCCGATGATTCTGGGGAAGGGTGGGGAGGGAGGAAGGGGTGGGGGTGTTGGGGGGAAGTGGGGGTTGTTGGGGGTGTGGGGGAAGGGGTGTGTGGGGGGAAGGGGATTGTTGGGGGGGAAGGGGGGTTGTTGGGGGTGTGGGGGGAAGGGGGTGTTGGGGATGTGGAAGGTAGGGGTGTGTGTAGGGGATGTTAGGGAGGGGAAAGGGCGTGAGGGTGGAAGTTATGGGAGAGGTATTGTTGGGTGTGTGTGAGAAAGTAGGAGTAAAGGGAAGTGGTTGTTGTTGGGGAAGGGGGTTGTGTGTGGGGGAGAGGGGGGTTAGAGGAGGGTTCAAGAAAAGGTTGGGAAATGGGAGATGGTACGTGATAGGGGAAAATGATAAGGGCTTGGGGAAGGAGGAAAATTTCCCTAAATAACTTCTCCCTAATTTACTTTAGGGAGGGGGTGGTAGAGATTGGGGTAAGGGGTGTGGGAAGAGGAGTAAGGGAGCGGTA
>NC_051415.1:4873399-4873496 GCF_015228065.2 Penaeus monodon
GAGGATACAGTAGGGGGTAGGAGGGAGGGGGGGTTGAAATGCGATTATGTGGGAGTAGGAAAAAAAAGGGGGGGAGGGTCAACGAGGACCAATTATG
>NC_051415.1:4873539-4873697 GCF_015228065.2 Penaeus monodon
TCAGGAGGCTGAGGGAGAAAGGTAAGGAGGAAAGAGTCCCAAGAGAGGGAGGAGAAGAAATAGGAAGGAGAAGGTGAAAAGAGGGAGAAGAGAAGGTTACGAAAGGAAGGGGCGTAGGGGAAGAGAAGAAAGGGAGATTGGGAGAGAGAAAGAGGGTG
>NC_051415.1:4873777-4873846 GCF_015228065.2 Penaeus monodon
ATAATGAACCCAAAAAACGAAAATATATCTCTCCTTTCATTTATCAAGTCCAAGAAACTGACCTTTCCT
>NC_051415.1:4873991-4874168 GCF_015228065.2 Penaeus monodon
GACTGTCCGAAATTTCTCCTTTCATTTATCACATCCAAGAGCCTGATCGTTCCCAATTCCCTTGTCGGTAAGAAGCTCCTCTTAGACGTTAATTTCACATTTATTCATCATCCTTATGGCGTACTGTCGTCTCCTTGAGAGAGAGAAAAAAAAGCTTTCGGAAAGGAGGAGTAGAGA
>NC_051415.1:4874487-4874567 GCF_015228065.2 Penaeus monodon
TTGTCTCCAAGGAATTGAGTCAAACCGACGGGTCATACAGCAGAAGTAGAGTAATAAATATTGTGATGATGAGCCCAGGC
>NC_051415.1:4874602-4874752 GCF_015228065.2 Penaeus monodon
GTTTATGGACAGTGCAAGGGAGAGTGACGAATGGTGGGAGGGGGAGGGGGAAAGGGGTGGGGGCTGTAAATGAGCATCGCGATAATTTGGAAAGTAAAATAAGCAACAAAAAAGAGAGAGAAAAAGAGGCCGGAGAAAACTAACATAAAC
>NC_051415.1:4875562-4875769 GCF_015228065.2 Penaeus monodon
TATCTAACGCCCCTTCTGTGCCACCATTGCCAAGATTAGGACACGCTGAGCAAAGTCAGCAAATTTTCCCATTAGAAGAACCTCTCTCGTTCTCGGCGCTCTTGGCAGACGGTAGCGCGTTATCCCCGGGTGCTTATCCCTTACCTGGATGCGATTACCTGTGATGATGGGAGTCTAGAATTGCTTCTTGTGTGTGCAGTGACGGTG
>NC_051415.1:4876250-4876486 GCF_015228065.2 Penaeus monodon
GTCAAACTCTAAATTGCTCTTTTACTCCTCCCCCTATTGAACTATGACCTTTTGTAATACTCTCAGTTAGAAATGCATATGATACTACTGTCCTACAAATATTTTCCATTTATCAGCAATGTGAATTATGATAGTAAAGGCTGAAATGAACAGTCTGGTAAAGATGCAGAAGATAAATATTCAAACACAGGAGAAGATAGAAAATGTGGCGTGTCATTACCGTAGAGTTTACATCG
>NC_051415.1:4877069-4877237 GCF_015228065.2 Penaeus monodon
CCCTTTCTCCGAGAGCGAAGACACACGAACCAGCTCAGCCATCGGAGTCCGAATAATGAGGCGTTATTGACTTAGTCCCGAAAGTGAGGAAAATTTTTCCCAAATCTATTCTGGAATTTTGCGGGTCCGTTGCTCCTCGGTCTTCGTAGCTCGCCACTCCTCGTGATT
>NC_051415.1:4877471-4877976 GCF_015228065.2 Penaeus monodon
CTATCTTGATTTGTGATGTTACAGAGGTGGTATTATCCGCCGGTGGAAGAGAGACTAAGTTACGTTTGTCTAACTCGGAGTGTGAAGTGTGTTTGTCTTAAGAGTTAACCGCATTTTTTTTTCTTTCACTCTAAATTTGGATCTTGGAGAATGAGGAGGAGGCTGGGTTTTGATGGAGTTTTGTATTATCATTTAACTCTTCAACACGATGTGATTTCACCCCCCCCCCTCAAAAAAAAAAAAATCGCATAAATGAATCTGAATAATTTTCGTTGTGCTGCAAAAGAGATTCGTATAAAGATTCCCCCTTTTTTCTCTTTTTCCTTATTTTTTGTTGTTTTTAATCCGGCTTTCACGCTACGAATTCATATTTGCAACGAGAACACCTGTCAACACACCACGAAGTCAAATTAGAGCGCAATGACAAATTAACATCTCGCAAAAAAAAGAAGATTAACAACGATATAGCTCAATTCACACACTGCAAGATCAAATTAACATCTCG
>NC_051415.1:4878039-4878388 GCF_015228065.2 Penaeus monodon
CGATTAGCGCTGATATAGCTCTATTCACACACTGCTGCTGGACAAACACACGCTAGAGTCTCACGCTGAACAAACTTTACCGCAGACAAACTCCCTGCTGAGTACACACGGCAAAACCCTCGCTCAGCACACACTCCGAAGGCCAAACTTGAGCTCGACACGCACGCAACAACATCTGTATACTGAGCACACATACAGCGCATGAATTACTTGATAATAGACGTTAATTTCCGATAATGAAACGCTTACAAACTGACAATTGATACACGGGGATGCACCACGTCAGATCAACAACATGTTAATTAATCAGATGTTGCATGTTGTCGGAATCAAATTATCTGTTGATCGA
>NC_051415.1:4878842-4879099 GCF_015228065.2 Penaeus monodon
TTGGTGCACAGAGTGAAGCAAGAGTATTGTTCAAAATTTTGAACATCCATTAGCATTTCACGAATCGGAACCACGTGTTGCCGTCTTGTAGAGTGTGGAATTATATGCCATGAGAAAGCTTTCTGAAATTTCGTTATACAAGATGTGGGGAATTCGAAGGATGTGAAAATTTAGGATCATTTTTTTTTGTCTTTATTGTTCTGTCTCGTATCTTTCTGTTGTTATCTTTCTTTCTTGTAAGTCTGTTATTTCTGCGT
>NC_051415.1:4879302-4879478 GCF_015228065.2 Penaeus monodon
CTGGACGACATTTTGATTTTTCTCGATTCTCGCTCTATGAAATAACTCCAGTAAATCCATCCTATCAGCTGTCAATATATAATATCACTGTCATCATCATATTATTTTTTTCCTGATGTCACTGCTGTATTATCATCAACGTCATTATTCTACACAAATAAATGCGAGGAAGCTAT
>NC_051415.1:4879621-4879788 GCF_015228065.2 Penaeus monodon
AAGCTTTTTGAAGAGGTTTTGAGGTGATGAGGGTGAAAGGGGAGGAGTGTAAAAGGGGGGGGGGTTAAGAAGGGGTGAGGAAGGTGACGAAGAGGGAATGAAGAGTCATGGGGGGAAGAGGTAAAAGGGGGTGGAACGAGTAAGAAATAAGTAAGTGTGAGGGGAAA
>NC_051415.1:4879899-4880015 GCF_015228065.2 Penaeus monodon
GTAAAGTGAATAAAGGGTAAGGAATGTAAGGGAGAGAGTGAACGTGGCCAGAGGTCTGGCTAAATATTTTCTCTGGAAATAATCGGCCTTCAATTATTGCCCTTTCCCTTCCATGC
>NC_051415.1:4880062-4880271 GCF_015228065.2 Penaeus monodon
CACAGCATGTAAATTTAGATTTTCATCACATTTTTTTATATCTCATTTGTCAACAGTGTAGGTGGAAATATTTAAAGACGATATAACTAGTAACTATTATTTATGTGTGAGTTTATAAAGAAAACAAGATGATGTTAAGGTATTCAGATGCAAATTTATACACAGGCATAAAAACATAACGTGAGATACATATATATAGATAGATAGAT
>NC_051415.1:4880354-4880446 GCF_015228065.2 Penaeus monodon
GTTGCATGACCTTGGCTCTTCCTCCCAATTCATGGAAATATCTTCCCTTGTAGACACATTTGCATGACACGGCACGCACCCCCTTCCTGCTT
>NC_051415.1:4881428-4881653 GCF_015228065.2 Penaeus monodon
AGATAAGTCCCACAATTTCAGAAAAACGAACAATAAAAAAGAAAATGGAAAAAGTGGAAAACGATTGTCACCTGCACTGTGCGTGAAGGCGATAAGGGCGCAATTTGATATAGGCCTACCGAGGACTATATAAAATTCCACGTTAGGCCTTATTTTCCCGCCTTCCCCTCCCTCCATCCTTTTCCTCATTCGATACCTATTCCTTTTTCTCCTTGTAATGAGATC
>NC_051415.1:4882159-4882362 GCF_015228065.2 Penaeus monodon
CACTTACCTTACTCTAAGTACAACCCACAAAAAAAGAAAAAAATATACATAATCCCCAAGTAATTATTCAAGTGGACTACGAGATTATACAAGGAAATGTCTTGATGAAATCCTCTTAAAAGTGAGATTATTGTTAATGACCATCATAACAGAAAGGATAACACTGGGGACCTGGAGAGGAAGGGTAACATATAAGCACTTTA
>NC_051415.1:4882579-4882662 GCF_015228065.2 Penaeus monodon
TAACGCAATGATAAAATAATGTCATTAATGTGTTCGGAATAATTTCGTAAGAGTCGCACTGTGGCGAATATAACTCCCAGGGA
>NC_051415.1:4882708-4883092 GCF_015228065.2 Penaeus monodon
AGTTCTACTTCACTTGCTCTCCTGGACAATTAGCATATTTCATCATCACTCGGAATTCTAATGCGCTGTATGAACGATGGAAGAACTTACATTTCACCTTGGCTAAGTCCGCATGTTTTTTAAGCTTGGGTATTATAACGCTCGCTGAGTGGCTTGAGTGACACGGCCTTATGCTTGTTGAGTGGCCCTGTTTTGTCTTATGCTCGCTGAGTGGGTAGTTAACAATATTTTATCAGAGAAATGAAATGTCAACATAAACCTTCCGTTGCACGATGGACTAGAAGTACTGTCATGTGAAATTCATCATCAGGCATCTCAAATCAAAAGAAGACCGTCAGCTGAAATGAAGGCTTGTCACAGTAGTTATAATCAATTTTTATTGAC
>NC_051415.1:4883308-4883620 GCF_015228065.2 Penaeus monodon
GAATCTTCGCACAAATTCACGTTTATAACTTCGTATACATCTATTCCCGTCCGTTAATCACACAACCATGTGTACATTTCTCGAAACCACTGTGCGCACACATGTGTATTATACTTGTGTGGATATCCAAGAGCCTTGTGGGTTAATTCCTCATTTCCCAAAGACATGATTTGCATAATAACGCCAGTGTGAAGTGTCACCTCCACCTCACGCTCTCCGCAGTTGCCTCTTGCTTTTATTCTTTTGACATTTTCATTTTCATTTTCTTCGGTGACGTTTTGTGCTTCGTCATGAAGATATCCCATAAAAGTT
>NC_051415.1:4884009-4884367 GCF_015228065.2 Penaeus monodon
GGGGAGGGGGAGGGGATTGAGTAACTGGAAGGTTATTCAAGCAAAAACCATTAATCTCTGACTCTCTATCGAAGCTTAGAGCTCACACGACGTTGCCGACGCTTTCGGACGAGTTAATATCATTTTTCCCGGCCAGGAGCATTTTTCGTGTTTGAAATGAAGTCATAAACGTTCTGCTAAATTACAGTGTGAATTATGCCATTTTCGAGATTGTTTTCAAAGCGACATAGTGCAGATATTAAATCTATTTGATTTATTTACTGATTTTCGAATGCGTGAGAATAAGGACAATTTCTACACTGAACACTAAATAGGAAGTCGAAGTCACGGAACTGCGATCCGGATACGGTCATGTTCT
>NC_051415.1:4884406-4884977 GCF_015228065.2 Penaeus monodon
GCGTCGCGATGATCCGGACTTCAGCTTCATATTGTCTTTCACATTAATGAATTATCTATTCCGTATAATTTCTTTACGCGACATTGACGAAGACAATTATCTGTTTATATATCTCTCTATACATATAAACAAACACATTTATTCATATTTTTCGTCCGTGTTATGTCCTTGTCCTCTGAAAGTCCTTAAACAAATACAGTTCAATCATCACCTAAACGAGCAAAGACAAACCCATCATTACCCGAAACAAAGACAAACACCAGTTCAATCAAGGAGTCTATTCAGTCTTAAAATTGGCCTAATTAATTAGCCTATTAAAATTGCAAGAAGTCAACAAAATTACACGCATATCATTCTGATGAGAGTACTCACTGCCAAGTTCCAAGGGACAATGATTATTTTGCCTCCGCGCTGTCCGTCATTATGAGAGCCAATTGGACACGCAGCTATTACCAAGATTAAAAAGCCTAGTTGGCACCACGTAGCTATTATTAAGATTAAAAAGCCTAGTTGGCACCTCGGTCTCCCGATCTCTCGCTAGCTGCGGGAGATGAAGCGTCGAGTAAAGAGA
>NC_051415.1:4885081-4885368 GCF_015228065.2 Penaeus monodon
AAAAGCGTTTTACTGAAAGAGCATAAAGCAAGGATGATGAGTGGTGATAAAGGTGAAATAACAAGAATGAGGAAATAAAAAGGAAGACCCAATAACAGTGGTGATAATAAGGTAATGGAAATTAGACGCCGATAATGAAAGATTGAGAATAAAGTGACGAGGATGAAGTCGGAATTCTACGTGAAAAATGTATAATGAGATTACAAAAGGACTGCAGAATTAGAATGTTTGATGGTGATGCAGTGCAGGTTGCAGAGCTGGCTGGAGTCTGTCACTTGAAATGTGAA
>NC_051415.1:4886136-4886298 GCF_015228065.2 Penaeus monodon
GGGATCGAGAGAAGGAGAAAAAAACATGAAGAGGGGAAAATCCAGGTTCAAGGATGATCTCATATCACGAAAAATGGTCATGAGGAAATTCTCATGCAATTTTATCCTTTGGCTTTGCCATTTTAAGCTACAGACTTCCCTTCCCCAACGCCAATGGATTTG
>NC_051415.1:4886345-4886469 GCF_015228065.2 Penaeus monodon
GCATGATTGTATAAAGAATTGGGGGAGTTTGCAAATGCGCTGCAATATCATGACTCCAGAGTTTTATGACAAAGATTGAAACGTGGGTATTTTTCTTTGGTTAGAGGGGGGGTGATGGGGGGTG
>NC_051415.1:4886598-4886710 GCF_015228065.2 Penaeus monodon
AAAAAAGTAATAAAACAAAAAAAAATACACCAAAAAAGTTGAAAACAAACAAAAATAACACACGAACAATTGGAACAGACGAAATAAAAAGGGAAAATACCCCTCCCCCCCC
>NC_051415.1:4886729-4886879 GCF_015228065.2 Penaeus monodon
TCTAGCTTCCGAAGACTCAAATCATCTTAGCATTACAATCCTCTTGCGATTCTCTCGGCAAACACCCTCTCTTATGCTTCGCTATTTACATGCTCGAAATTGAATCTGCTCTTTTCGGGTTTTTGACAGAAAATGGATAAAACGAATTCG
>NC_051415.1:4887035-4887213 GCF_015228065.2 Penaeus monodon
TCATTATTATAATGATATTTTTAAAAAGTAGATTTCAAGTAAAAGCCATGAAATAATAATGAAAAATATAGCATTAATTACAATCACGCACATTTAGTAATCACATTTTTTAAAAATCAGACATAAAACAAATAAAAAAAAAATATCAAAGACAGGAAAACAACACCAATATTCCGAA
>NC_051415.1:4887350-4887480 GCF_015228065.2 Penaeus monodon
CGGAGGAAGAAGAAGATGGGGGGGAAAAAAACTTTAACTTCGACAAGAGGAAATTGCAAATGCATTCACTCTGACGCAGCCGGAAAATTGCAACCTCGGGGCTTATTCACACTCCTTACCAATCTCCCAG
>NC_051415.1:4887722-4888010 GCF_015228065.2 Penaeus monodon
ATTAAAAAAATAAAACGTGACAGATATATGAAGAATTCATTAATGACTGTAATCAATACAATAACCGCACGTTGATAAATGTAGATATAATAACAGTAAGCTCGAGAATTGCACTCGGGTATTAGCGCCAGTCGCCATTCTCAGAACAAGCTGTTTAAATGGATATAAACAACCTTCCTTTCGTAATTGCCTTTTTTATAGTCAAGTAAGACCTATTTATGGACTGCTGTTTGTTTTCTTTCAGTTAATCTTGCCTTTTTTCAGTTGTTGATTTCAATCGGTATTTTT
>NC_051415.1:4888047-4888135 GCF_015228065.2 Penaeus monodon
ACGGAGGTGTGTCCGTTTCGTTTTTTTTATGTGTAGAAACTGATTTGCATATAAGTATAGATATAATATAATCCAGGATTTTTTAAAA
>NC_051415.1:4889124-4889275 GCF_015228065.2 Penaeus monodon
CAATCTCTGCTCTCCTCTCTGCTTTCTCATCATCTGCTCGCGATCACCCCCCCCTTCCCTCGCCCATTCGACCGCATCACTCCGGAATTTCGGAGAAGCAGCGCCTGATAAGGAATCCAATTCATAGACGGGTTTCGCAGCCTCGCCCCCC
>NC_051415.1:4889738-4890141 GCF_015228065.2 Penaeus monodon
ATTCATTAGTAATAATAATAGTGAAAAAAAAACAATCGCTTGAAAAAAAAATACCTTACTTATTCCCTTCCCATGTACGCATATATATTGTGTGTTGCATCCCTCACCTGTCAATAAACTAAGCTTGTGCAAAGCGCTTCAGCATCAACACACTCAAGACACCTAGCACATCTTTCAAGTGTGCCTATGTATATCTCCCCTTGCTATGGTATCCCGTACCATATATATCCAAGCATCCTGTACAATATATATTCACGTATCCTATACATATATCTGCCTTATCCTTGCGAACAAACCGTCCTTTTGGTAATCCATCTCCTGCAATCATCCTAAAGAGTCCAGGTCCTAAAGAACCTCAGAGTCGCAGCAAATCGTTCTGCTTAAAGGGATCTTAGATGGAAGT
>NC_051415.1:4890618-4890790 GCF_015228065.2 Penaeus monodon
GGGTAGTAACATAGGAATTTGGTATAGTGATAGGTAGTAGACAGATACGCAATAGAGGGAAGATAAACACCAGGTTAACTAGTGACAGGCACCAGCAGGAAGCGACAGATAACCAAAGAGGTAACTTAAATAGCAAAATCAAACATGTAACAGATAAGAAAAACGGTACTTA
>NC_051415.1:4890825-4891004 GCF_015228065.2 Penaeus monodon
TGTTATGGAGACGAGTCACTGGGTAAACGTTAGGAGGACTGAGTGACTGATAGATCTCGAGTTAATTAAAGTTTACATTTTTTTTCCGAAATAAGAAAAATATTAAAGTTGTTATTTTTCTCCCCTGGGAGAAAATAGTGCGTGGCTGAGTAACACTTTTTTTTTTTTTTTTGCAACTA
>NC_051415.1:4891361-4891715 GCF_015228065.2 Penaeus monodon
TCACGATGTTTTCGTAAATTTCGTATTCTGATAACTAGGCTTTGATCTCTCTGAGTGGGACTTTTATTACTCTTAAACTTACACGTCTTCCTCCCTAACCCCACTCCCCTGGGATGATCAGCGCCATCTCTTGCGTGAAATTTCCAGCCTCCAAGCTCCCCCGCTAGAGGGCTCTGCCTCCCGAGCAAAGCGCTTCATTATGTCCTCTTCAGCGTAAAGTTTCCCTTCCTTGGTGTTTTACCCGTGGTTGATGTTGCTGCTTCCGCTAAACTCTTTGAGATGAGGAAGACGGGATGCTGGCAGGATGGTGGCGGGATGCTGAGGGTATTCCTGGTTTCTTTTCTGATGTGGTAA
>NC_051415.1:4892200-4892267 GCF_015228065.2 Penaeus monodon
CTCTCTCATACATCCCTACCCCTTGTAACATACCCCCCCCCTACCGGAATCTATCTTCCTCATCCCC
>NC_051415.1:4892676-4892742 GCF_015228065.2 Penaeus monodon
CTGGCATAAGTTTAGAAAGTTGAATCACTTCTGCCACCTCTTCCCTCGTTTCTTTAACTAACCTTC
>NC_051415.1:4893140-4893285 GCF_015228065.2 Penaeus monodon
TCCACCTGTTCATCTCCCGTTTTCCTCTTGCAAAATCCGAGCAATAAAGTCGCTGGCAGGCAAATAAATTTCATAGCGTCGATGTTTGTTCAGAAATCACACAGGAAACTGCGTCCTGAATAAACGTTTTTCCCGAATGAGACGA
>NC_051415.1:4893948-4894042 GCF_015228065.2 Penaeus monodon
CGCAGAAGGAATGCAATCGACTACTTGCGCCATGTCCTCGCTAAACATATTAAATGGAGGAGGTGCAGCTGCGAAGGTCAGGGCCAAACGAGCC
>NC_051415.1:4894753-4894970 GCF_015228065.2 Penaeus monodon
ATACTTGCATACAGAGGCCAGAAACTTCCGATTAGTCACCGGCTTGACACGCTGCGAACATCTGCGATCGACGAAAGTTCCTGGACGAAAAATGTAAACAGAAAACGCCTGTGCGGGGATGGCAGCGGCGTGATTATGCCAACGCGTTTGAGTCGGAAAATAAAAATCGCGAACGAATCTTTAGGGAGCGAAGGACATTTGCGATTGGGTTTAGGAA
>NC_051415.1:4895335-4895867 GCF_015228065.2 Penaeus monodon
CAGACAAACAAACAGACTGATGAGCGAGGCAATCCATAACTCCATAGCGATATGTGTGGCCCTAATAGCTTTATTCACGTCAGGGCATTGAACCCCCCAACCTTGGGTCAATGAAAACACTCGTTTGAAGTGCCGATTTTGACGTTCTTTGACCAGAGGCGGACTTTGATATGCGTGGAAATCGAGAGGCGGCGTGTGATCTCCCAATTCCAATGAACTTTCAAATTTGGCGAGGAAAATGTGACGGAGGTCGATTCGACGTGTGCTGGTGACCATCTCGCATCTTGATAAGGGCCGTTTTCTTCATCGAAAATGAAAGTATGGGGTGGTAATCTGGCTGACAACCTGACACAGTAATGTCAGCGTTTTCAGGTAGACGAACAGAGAATATATGAATAGGGATAAACTATTGACGACATAGACACGGTGCTTCGAACTCCAGCCCAGGGGTCATAGGGGTACCGTTTTGAAAGCTTCGTTGAAACGATGTTGAAAATATTTTCAATGGCCCTTTTGTTACCGTTCCCACTTC
>NC_051415.1:4896356-4896697 GCF_015228065.2 Penaeus monodon
GTCCCCTCCTCCTCTAAACCCCACCGACCCAACACGCCAGCGCACAGACACGACTTCGCTGAAACCCCGGAAGGACACCCCCAGACAGACCCCAAAGAGGAGAGAGGATAATGCAGGAGAATGCTCATGGCTGGTTTCCCATTATGATTGCTTTGGCTGGCAGACGACTGGGCAAAGACGCTTAAGCTCTTCGACGACACAGCACGGCGGGTTAGGAGGGAGGGAGTTCCCTGTGATGATAGTGTTGTGTGATTGGCAGATGATTCGCAGGCAGGGAAGGGGGTTGCCAGGTCGGTGGTATCCGGGGATTTTCGCAAGGAAGGTCGAGGGAATTTGGTTTT
>NC_051415.1:4896934-4897347 GCF_015228065.2 Penaeus monodon
AGACAAACGAGACAAAGATGATAATTCAGTTCACGAAAAAAACGAAAACATGTTCTATACATTATGGAAAAATATAGTTTTTTAAAAGTTGTCTATATTTACGAGCGGCTTGGTTTATTTCAAAGAGACACAGGTCGTGAAAGATGAGGGAAAAATCGGCCATTCTGAGTCTCGATGGGATATTCATCAGAAACGTAAAATAAACATATATACGTTTGATTTAAAAAAAATAAAAAGGGAAGGCCCATGCATGTAAAAAATACAGTTATTTTTTAATTGTTTTATGTCTTAAAAGTTCAAAGACTCACAGGATTAAGCCAAGGATGCATTTAAAAGTTATAAGTTTAATCTAAAGGAGGGTTTTAAGGATGCTTATAAACACATGCATGGCCAAACACATGCGCGCGCGCGCG
>NC_051415.1:4897571-4897709 GCF_015228065.2 Penaeus monodon
AACACGAGTATACCAAAGGCCTCTTTGTTTCAATTCCTCAAAAACGATATATCTATTAGGCCCTTCCACATCTTCGTACATTTTCTTGTCCCGCCTTTCGCTATCATATTTACATTTGTCTTCCATCACGAATTCCTT
>NC_051415.1:4897749-4897986 GCF_015228065.2 Penaeus monodon
CATGTAATGAGATTCACCAATATCAAGCTTTACCCTTCCTACCTCATCCACTTGTTTACCTGTTGATATAGACTTGTTACCATGGCAACGGTGATACAGAAGAATAACAGAGGCAAAAAGATGCAAAAGGTCATATGAAGTGAAACGTGGATCAGTCCAAAGAAAAACGAAGATGAAGAAAGGGAAGGAAGAGGAGACGCATAATGCATAATAATGATGTATTTGATAATGCTGGGG
>NC_051415.1:4898268-4898518 GCF_015228065.2 Penaeus monodon
CAGTAGGAGAAAAAGTGGAATACATAATCAAACATAACGAAAAAAGGAAAAGTAGGTAAAGAGATGAAATAAAGACTCAAATAAATGAAAATTGATAACCACACAAGTTTCGAATAAAAAGTCCACATGACAAGCTCTTTTCTCCATTTTCAATAACGATTCAGCAGTCCTTCAGTATTGTTTTCATTTTTAACCTCTCTGTCTGGCTTTCAATTTTGTAGTTTGTTTTCTGGTTGGTGGAAAGCGTCTT
>NC_051415.1:4899538-4899664 GCF_015228065.2 Penaeus monodon
CAGAATTTCTCTCGTCTCACGCAAATTCCCTGCCCCCCTCCCCGCCACCATCCGCACCCCCTCTTCTAAGTGTGATCACGTGACCTAATGCAAATGAATAGATGCAGATGTTTGCATAGTGTAATA
>NC_051415.1:4899990-4900218 GCF_015228065.2 Penaeus monodon
GCAGGCGTCGTTGGTCTTGACAAGATTATTGACTGCAGATTGGCCAAAATTATATTACTCGTAGAAATGATCATACGTAACAGGGGCAAAGGAGGGGGGAGGGGGTTAAGGGGGGTTAAGGGGGGGGTTAAGGGGGGTTAAGTGGAGGGGGGTGAGAAAGGGGATAATATGGAAATAGGAGAATAAGCGAGGAAAGGTAAAGGGTAAGTGGAGGAAGGAAGGGTAATA
>NC_051415.1:4900678-4900777 GCF_015228065.2 Penaeus monodon
CGCATCATTTTTCCCCTTGAGTATTTCCACAGAGAAACAAAAGAGAAATTCTTTCATCGTTTATTTTTACGAACGGTGACAATAATGGGACTAAGCGGC
>NC_051415.1:4901451-4901618 GCF_015228065.2 Penaeus monodon
TTACATAAGCAACCCTAAAGCAACAGCCATTCGCGCAAAATTCCCAGAAAATGTAAATAATCCGATATAATGTATTTGCATTCCTGCTGAAATACTGAGAGTTTGGCATGTGAGGAGATGGATAAGTGCATGTACAGCTAAGTAAATGAATAAAGGCCTGGATAAAT
>NC_051415.1:4901833-4902499 GCF_015228065.2 Penaeus monodon
AACGTGATGTCAGCAACAAAAAGAAAATTAACTTTTGCAACTGCCTCATGCATGATATATTCGGTCCTCAATTCATTCTATGTTGCATGACGTTGCAAATATAACCGGACTGAGGAGGAAGATGCATTTCTTATACTCTTGAGATTTAATCATGTGAACATTCTTCTTTTTATTTAATTATCTATCTATCTTCTTCGTCCTCGTATTTTTTTATTATTCTTTATTCCTTTATTCTTAGTCTGTTTTGCTTGAATCTATTCTTATCTATCAGTTCGTCTCTCTTATTCTTTTATGTGTCTCTATCTATCTGTTTCTTTTCCACTTAATTCCTTTATCAATCTACTCTTTTTCTTTCTCATTTTTATACCAACGTTAGGATGATACAGCTTTACATGAGAAAATAAATTATAACTACATATGCATTCACTAATGTATATGGCGCGTTTGCTTAGCCTTGAAATATATTCATTTTCATACCCCCGCTTCTCTTCTAATCAAAACGTATATTTGTGATTAAAAAAAAGAAAATCTGTTTCATCACTCTAACAGCATTACTTCATCTCATTTGTTCTGTCGTTTGCACAAAAACGTACTGATGAAACAGTTCATGGACTCCTGTTGCAGTAAGAACAGAAAAAAACAGATTCCAGTCTGGCATTTAAGTTG
>NC_051415.1:4902621-4902739 GCF_015228065.2 Penaeus monodon
TGCTCCTCCTTTCTCTCCCATTTCTTCTCTCCTTCATCTTCCTTTATCATTCCTCCTTCCCGTCCACTTCTCTCCACCACTCCCTCTCCCGTCATCTCCCACACACACGCGCGCGCAA
>NC_051415.1:4903073-4903356 GCF_015228065.2 Penaeus monodon
CGGAATCGGACCATTTTCTAAACCAGCCACACAGTTAGCGTGGGCTTGCCCTGCCAGCAGACGAGCTTAATATGAAACACACATATCAAAGTGGATTTCAGGATGGACACAATTATAATATTTCCCAAGGGTCCAACTTTTTTATATGAACTGTAACTTTATTAGTGTGATAATACTTTTAATTGAAGGGAAAGGGGGGGAGGGGATTTAATACAGATAAATAACACAAACGGTTCATAATAACTGTTATGATTTTAACAGTTATCAAATATATGCATTTCAT
>NC_051415.1:4903928-4904047 GCF_015228065.2 Penaeus monodon
AATTTATATATATGTTCCTCTTTTCATTAGAGAAAAGTCAGAGAAAATTAATATCTTTTGATTTACGAACAAGGGTGAAGGAGGGTGAGAGATAGATAGATGGATAAACAAATCAAAGA
>NC_051415.1:4904213-4904366 GCF_015228065.2 Penaeus monodon
TCTATCTTTAATCACCTTATGGAAGTTTAATTCACTTTCCCTAATGGGCTTGCAATTAAATCCTCTTGCGGGACAGGATAACACCCGGCGGACGGGAACGTAGCGGAGTCCTGCGCATCATGCTCTCTTGCCATGCAATCCTGGGTGCAATGG
>NC_051415.1:4904990-4905172 GCF_015228065.2 Penaeus monodon
GAGAGAAGAAAGAGAAAACCCGGAAGTAGGAATGAAAAAAAGAGAGAGAAAAAGGAAAGGAAATGACAATAAAAAAGGGGAAACAGTAGAAATGACGAGAAGAGGGGAAACAGAAGAAAAATGACAGTCATAATACTTTCCCCTTAATCTCCCCCCTCCCCCCCTTCCTGTGTTATTATTCT
>NC_051415.1:4905221-4905446 GCF_015228065.2 Penaeus monodon
CAGAGATGGAATGAAGGTGGGGAGGGGAGAAAGGGAGAGGGAGAGAGGAGAGACAGAATGAGGGAGAGGGGAAAGACGGAATAAAAGGGGGGGGAGAGGGGAGGAGAAAAGGAGGAAAAGGGAGGGGGAGTGATGATGCAGAGGAGAGAAGGAAAAAGGAGGAAAGAAGGGAGGAAAAGGCGGATAATGATACAGAAAATGGGAGAAAAGGGAGGGAAAGGGAGT
>NC_051415.1:4906465-4906639 GCF_015228065.2 Penaeus monodon
TTTCGTTCAGGTCGTCGCCAAGTCCACTTTAAAATATTCAGGGGAAAAAAAAGGAGGGGGGGGAGGAATTTGAGGTTTAGTAAAAAAGGGAAGAGAGAGAGAGAGGAGAAAAAAAAATATATATGTTTAATAGGACTGCGGAACTTTGTCAAGGTTATCGACGTGGAAGGTGGT
>NC_051415.1:4907006-4908413 GCF_015228065.2 Penaeus monodon
ATTATTCGTAAACAAAACAAAAAAAGATACACGGTAACCAACAGACACTATACATGTACACAAAAAAAAAACAAGCGTAAATATACATACAGGAACGAACAAACCACAACTACACTAACACAAACAAACAAACAGATTTGATTACACCTACACACACAAACACAAGTACACCTTCACAAACAAACAAATCAATGTCACACCTGTACAAAAAAAAAAAAAACACATAATTACGCCTTCACACAAACAAACCAAAGCCACACCTGCACAAACAAACAAACACACACACACAAACAAACAAAACGCAGTTACGCCTTCACAGACAAACAAACCAAAGCCACACCTGCACAAACAAACAAACAAACGAACCACAATTACACGTACACACACAAACCCAAACACACAGCGGAGGCCGCTTGCTGGTGTGGGAAGCGAGTCTCTTGGCTGGCGGCCAAACCCTCACCCCCCTCCCCTCTCCCCTCTCACCTTCCCTTCCTCTCTCCCCTCTCTCCCTCCCTTTCTCTTTCTCCTCTCTCCCTCCCTTCCTCTCTCCCCTCTCCTCCCTTTCTCTCTCCCCCTTCTCCCTACCTTTCTCTTTTCCTCTCTCTTCTCCTCTCCCCTCCCTTCTCTCTCCCTTTCTTCCTCCCTTCCTCTCTCTCCTCTCTCCCTCCCTTCCTCTCTCCCCTCTCTCCTCTTCCCTTCCTCTCTCTCCTCTTTCCTCTTCCCTTTCTATCTTTCCTCTTCCCCTCCTTTTCTATATCCCCTTTTCTCTCCCCTCTCTCCCTCCCTTTCTCTTTCTCCTCTTCCTCTCTCTCCTCTTTCCTCTTCCCTTTCTATCTTTCCTCTTCCCCTCCTTTTCTATATCCCCTTTTCTCACTCCTCTCTCCCTCCCTTTCTCCCTATCCTCTTCTCCTCCCTTTCTCTCTTCCCTTTTCCTCTCCCTTTCTCTCTCTCCCTCTTCCCCTCCCTTTCTCTCTCCCCTCTTTCTCCTTCCACTTTTTTCTTTTCTCGTTTTTTCCCCTGTCTTTCCTCCTCACTTTATTTCTTCCTCGTTTACTTTTTCTCCTTTATTACGTCTTTCTTTCCCTATTCTATTTCTCTTAGTCTTTGTCTCCTATTCCCCTTTCTCTCCTCTTCCTCTTTTTTCCCTCTTCCTCTTCCTCGCTCTCCCTTTTCTCATATATCTTGTTTTCTCTTCCTCTTTGTTCCCTCTCCTTCTTCCTCGCTCTCCCTTTTCTCAGTTATCTCATTTATCTCCTACTTTTCCTCCATTCCCTCTTTCCCTTTTCCTGTTTCCTGTCCTCTTCCTCTCCGCCACCTCTCCTTCCTTTTCTTCTTTTTTTCTCCTTCCTCTTCCCTTCCTTCCTCCACCCTCTCGCAAGCTCACGGTCACTCGCTCTGTTTCTGCTG
>NC_051415.1:4908609-4908734 GCF_015228065.2 Penaeus monodon
ACCGCACGCCCGGAACAGCCCTCACTACGCCGCCCATCTTGTCGACTGTGGAGGACCAATAATCACACGCCCATTTTCGCTCACTCGCATACACTGATGAAGCCTACATGTACTTCTGAACGAGA
>NC_051415.1:4909177-4909272 GCF_015228065.2 Penaeus monodon
AGCCCATAACGAGATGCGTAGATGGACATATTACATTACCACAGACGCGAGAAAAGTGCTATGAAAGCGTCGGGGGAGAGTGCCTCGCGGGGGTT
>NC_051415.1:4910298-4910412 GCF_015228065.2 Penaeus monodon
TTTTAATATTTGTTTCCAGTCCTCTTGACAGATGCGGAAGAAGTGGCAGGCAAATAAGGGAATGGAAATTGGCTTCCGTAGATGAGTGGAAAGGATTAAAAAAATTGAAGGAGA
>NC_051415.1:4910877-4911180 GCF_015228065.2 Penaeus monodon
CAACAGGACACCATGCCTGCCTTTTTTCTCCTCCAATCTCTCAAATAAAGGTGAAACTCGACCTATTTCTCCCCTCTTAACCCTCCTCCCACCACCATTTTGCCCCTAGAAACCCCTCCTCCCCCTTCTTTAGACCCACCCAATTACCTTCTCTCTCTTTCTCGTTTTCTCGTTTTTTTTTTTCGTTTTCTCGTTCTCTCGTTTTTTCGTTCTCTCGTTTTTTCGTGTTTTTTTTTCGTTTTCGCGTTTTCTCGTTTTCTCGTTTAATCGTTTTCTCGTTTTCTCGTTTTCTCGTTTTCTTGT
>NC_051415.1:4911351-4911475 GCF_015228065.2 Penaeus monodon
TTCCATATCTCAAAGACGCGGAAGTAACGCTGAACAAACAGACTAAGCGCTCTAGACTTGATCACTATAACGAACACACGATCAGAGGCAAAAGAGGAGGAGGGGGGGGGGGGAGAAGGAAGAT
>NC_051415.1:4911803-4911883 GCF_015228065.2 Penaeus monodon
ATGAAATAGCGGAAGTGACGAGGTCGGAGAGTTATCACCGATTTCCAAATGTTGTCTCAAGGCCTCTTACTATCTTCGTT
>NC_051415.1:4912226-4912464 GCF_015228065.2 Penaeus monodon
GATCTACCTACCTTATTCTTACCTCATAAACAAAGAACAATAAAGACAGAAAATGAAATTAAACACACCAATAACAACAATAACAAAAATAACAATTAAATAATAATGAAAACTAAAAAAAAAATGAAGTTCAATGAAAACCGACAATTTGCATCGATTTATTTAATGAAGAATTTATAGATTAAGGCAATAGATTGGAAGGCAGAGCATGGGAAAGAGATAGATGGATAAACAGATA
>NC_051415.1:4912966-4913059 GCF_015228065.2 Penaeus monodon
AAAGCATAAACTGATTTATGGAGAAAATGTAACCAATAAATATATGAAGAAAAAAAAACAGATATGTGATTTAAAGATTTTAAAAGTGTTATA
>NC_051415.1:4913082-4913174 GCF_015228065.2 Penaeus monodon
TGCTGAGGAAAATATGTTTTAAAAATTGCTATCTGGTAACCATTAACATGCTGTAGCAACGCGGAATAACCGGAAGGTAGTTTATTTATCTA
>NC_051415.1:4913595-4914137 GCF_015228065.2 Penaeus monodon
ACTCTGAACTATTCTTCTGTTGCAATATTGCACTTTTTTTTAATATGACAGTGTTCTATCTGTTGAAGCGGAAATATAACTTTTGATGATGCTAAAAATAAAATGCAAAAATGTTTGCGTTTGACCTAGACTTCAATTATTTAACATCCCCCCCCCCCACCGTTCTTATGATTTTACTTGTTTATTCGTCACTTGATTTATCGTTATCTTTATTTTTATTATTGATACTGTTTTTCTTTTTCTTTCCTTCTTTCCTTCTTTCCTTCTTTCCTTCTTTCCTTCTTTCCTTCTTTCCTTCTTTCCTTCTTTCCTTCTTTCCTTCTTTCCTTCTTTCTTCTTTCTTTTCTTCTTTTCTTCTTTTCTTCTTTTCTTCTTTTCTTTCCTTCTTTCTTTCTTTCTTTCTTTCTTTCTTTCTTTCTCTCTCTCTCTTTCTTTTTCTTTCTTTTTTTTTTGCTTTTATTTATTTGTACATCGTAATTATCAAGGGTAATCACTTTCCTAGTAGATAGTATGTCTCTATCGTCTCCATCTAAACAAAGTCA
>NC_051415.1:4914804-4915285 GCF_015228065.2 Penaeus monodon
GGTCAGTTATGCGATTTGGGGTAAGGTGGATAAACAGGAGATAATAGAGAAAAAGGGAGAAGAGAAAGAGGGAGAGGAGAAAGAAGTGGAGAGAGAGAGAAAGGAATAAATTGGGAGGAGGAAAAAGAAGAGGAGGAGGCGAAGGGAAAGAGAAAAGAAACATTAGGAGGAGGAAGAAGAGGAGGAAGAGGAGGATGTGGTGAAGGGAAAGAAAATAATAAATTGGAAAAACCCGGACAGAGATAAAGAGATAAAAAAAAAGAAGAGAGAGAGAGGAGAGAAGAACAAGAGAAATAAACAAATTAAGAGGAGAAGGAGGAAGAGGAGGAGGTGGTGAGGGGAAGGAAAATAATAAATTGAGAGCAGGAGAAAACCCCGATGGATAGAAATAACAGAGGCAAGAAAGAAGAAGAGAGATAGAGAGAGGAGAGAAGAACAACGTAATCGAAGTTGATGAACTTAACAAGTTTTTTTTTTCTTA
>NC_051415.1:4915310-4915407 GCF_015228065.2 Penaeus monodon
TCGCCTCCTTGAAGACGCGCCAGTTTCAGTATTGATTCCAAGACGATGTGTGTTTCTTCAAGATGTTCCTTCATGTGTTCTTCTCGATCTCCGTGCC
>NC_051415.1:4916151-4916257 GCF_015228065.2 Penaeus monodon
AGATCTCCTTTCATGTTTCCACAGCAGCCTTGCCAAACCTTTGAACGAAGTTGTGGAAATAGTTTCTGATCTTTAACCCTCTCCTCCCCTTTGCTATTCCCCTCCG
>NC_051415.1:4916459-4916598 GCF_015228065.2 Penaeus monodon
GTTATCACTGATGGAAATGGCATTGACTTTAACATATATAGCACTTGGATAATAACTCAAATTACTTAAATTAGTGCGATATACAAATAAGCATAAAAAAATCCAAACCCACGATTCGTTTTTTTCTATGCATCTAACA
>NC_051415.1:4916692-4916961 GCF_015228065.2 Penaeus monodon
TTGCAACCGAGAGCTCCACGTACACCACCACCACAAAGAGAACGTTTAAACACCACGTAGCCACTTGACATCACAATAGACATCACGTGCATCACCTGAATTATTTATTTTGACACAGTAATAGTAATGGCAATATCATTAGGTCGAAGGCCACTATGACGTCACAACACAAGGCGTGACAGTCTGTCAACATCTCATTAAACACAATACATTGCTGTACTGTTTGGCTTGTTCCTCACTAAAGAGGTGGGGCAAAATGGAGAAAGAGA
>NC_051415.1:4918036-4918245 GCF_015228065.2 Penaeus monodon
TTTTAGGCGCAGGAGACCAGGAGTGACGCAGAGAAATGAATGAAAAGAAGCATTTGGTGGAGCTGCCAGTTCTAATTTTCCGCGATGATTTTTAATGCCTTCGAGGAACGCTGTGCTTTTTGGGTTGGATTTTATTTGAGTTATTTCGGGAGACAGAGACACGGGGAGATGGAGAGGGAAAACTGTATGTGTGTATGTGTGATCTGAGA
>NC_051415.1:4919580-4919943 GCF_015228065.2 Penaeus monodon
ACGTAAGAGTGCGATCCACCCGAAGGAGGCCCAGTGGCAGTTGCTGGCGACGGCGCCGAAAGCCAACGCCACGGGGACGACGCCTACACGTGATTTCCGCCGCGCCAGCAATTATTATTAGTATCATTTCTGAAGAGGTTTCTCCCCCGTAATGGATTTCCTGGAAGGCCTGTTCAGTACTTAGAGTGTGTTTGGCGAGGTGACTTCGACTTGCGGAGTAATGGTGATGGTTTATGTTTATAAGCCTTCCATGGTGGGTTTTCTAAATACAGTGAGGTATTTTGTAAATATAAATGGTAATGATTTCTTCATTTCTCATCCTTTTCTTGACCCGTTTTTCGACTTTTCTTCGCTGCTCTTCCA
>NC_051415.1:4920001-4920473 GCF_015228065.2 Penaeus monodon
TCTCTTTGCCTCTTTTTCATTTGCGTCATCCTCTTCTGCCTCTTTATCACCCTTTCCTTGACCCTTTTTATTTGCTCTTCGTCTCTTTTCCCTTTTTATCGACATTTCTTTGACCCTTATTTTCTTCTATCTCTTCATCTCTTTCCTCTTTTGACACTCTTTTTTACCCTTTTTTCTATTTACTGTTCGCCTCTTTCCTCTTTTATTACCCTTTCCTTCTTTTATTACCCTTTCCTTCACCCTTTCTATCATCTCTTCGCCTCTTTCCTCTTTTATCACCCTTTCCTTCACCCTTTTTCATCTCTTCGTCTCTTTTCCTCTTTTATCATCTTCTTCTTGACCCTTTTTTCATATTTCTTTTCATATTTTTTCATATTCTCTTTTCTTTCCTCTTTTATCTTTCCTTTCACCTTTTCACTGAGCGACACGAAACCGAAGCCTTGTCTGGTGAACCCTTTTTTCGGTTTCTAAT
>NC_051415.1:4920984-4921190 GCF_015228065.2 Penaeus monodon
ATTTTCTGCGTTATCAAAAATTAAAAGATTTTCGACGTTATCAAAACTCATGCACTTTCTCTCATACCCCTTTTTATGGAAGATTCTATAGGCTTGTAAAACGGTCAATGGCTGAAGTCCTTACTACTAAAAGGATCTTCACGAGGGCGTGGAGGAATGGGGGAGAAGTAAAAAGTATTTGTGGAAAAATCTGAGATATGAGAAGA
>NC_051415.1:4921365-4921515 GCF_015228065.2 Penaeus monodon
CTCTTTCCCTTCCCCCCCCCCGTCTCTCTCTCTCTTTGCCTGTCTCGCAAAATCACACAAAATCACGCGCATGAATGGGCAAACACACAAAGTCTGTGCCGACATATTGAGTATCGGAAGGCAATATACCTTTTTTCGTAGGTGGTAAAA
>NC_051415.1:4921553-4921694 GCF_015228065.2 Penaeus monodon
AAGGTGATAGACAAACTGAGGAAGAAGAGGGAAGAGGATGAATGGTGATGATAATGACGAAAGATTGCGAGGAGATATCAATGTACATAAAAATGAAAATAAGAGAAGTTGAGAGATAAAGACCGAGAGAGAAGGAAATAA
>NC_051415.1:4921827-4922039 GCF_015228065.2 Penaeus monodon
AAATAACAAATACCCAGACCCATTCTCCTTTCCTTCCAAGCCCCATCCGGGACCCGAAACAGAAGACGAAAGCGACCATTTCTCAAAAGCGGAATGTGGGTTAAAGGAGAGGAAAATGGAACACCAGATTCCGCGAAAAAGATCAACGCAAGAAACGTCTAAGGATAACGGAGACTGCTCGGAGACGAAGACCTCGTAATGTGAAGGAATTA
>NC_051415.1:4924548-4924655 GCF_015228065.2 Penaeus monodon
AAAGAATTAAAAGGGAATACTTACATGTGCGTACAGACCAGGGCGATGCTCTCGAACTCGTGTTGAACCGTAGAACAGAAAGGCTTTGCTGGTAAGTATATGCGCAA
>NC_051415.1:4924774-4924913 GCF_015228065.2 Penaeus monodon
GCACTTATATCATCATTATCCACATTATTTCTTCAAATAACTTGTTCTCTTAATTCTACGAAATGGATAAAGAAGGCATAGGAAAGATATGATACCAAATCTTTAGTCAAATCACGATGCTCATTAAATACAACAGTGG
>NC_051415.1:4925139-4925210 GCF_015228065.2 Penaeus monodon
TAGTACATCAAGCTTGAAAAATACCATTATTTAAGAAACATCATGCCATTCATTATATATACATATTTACG
>NC_051415.1:4925277-4925696 GCF_015228065.2 Penaeus monodon
GGGAAACGATCTCAAAGAATTTACAGAAAAAACGGTGCACAATGAACCTGGAAAGAAATATATCAATAGATGTTAAACAATACAAATATAAACACACAAACAATCAACAAGATTCTGTGTTAAAAGGAGAGACGTGATAATAAATAATAAATCAATAATGAGAATTATATATCGTGAATTATATCCTGTCGTATTATACACATGGATAATCAAGCAAGCAAGCAAGCAAGATGCACAAACAAACGCGTAATAAAACGAAAAAAAAAACAAAAACAAATGACACATCGAATAATATAAGTAAATAGATACAAAAAAAATCATACGAAAATCATAAAAGGGAAAAAAATAAAAGCAACAAAATTAAACCAAACAATTACAGACAAACAAAGAAAACAATAAACGAAAAGACAAAATAATTT
>NC_051415.1:4925850-4926698 GCF_015228065.2 Penaeus monodon
CAAAAATTAAAAAGATAAAAAAAACAAGAAAAATAAACAAGAAAAATCTGAAAAATGACAACAAAGAACAAACAGCCAACAAAAACAACGGAAGAAGCAAGATAAAGCAAAATCATACAGCGTCGTGTGACTTGTCTTGACGTCAAGCTGTCAAGCAACCCAAGCAAAGTTGCAAGTGCACGCTAACGCATTCCGGGAACCATTAAATAAAGAAAAGGGAAAATGAAGGCAGAAGAAGAAAAAAAAATAAAAGTGTAAACAAAAAAACAAGTAAAGAAAGAGAAAACGCAAATGAAGACAGAAGAAGAAGAAGAAAATAGATGAAATGTAATTAAAAAGAAAGAAAGAAAGAAAGGAGAAATGAAGGCTGAAAAAATAAATAGACAAAAATGTAAAAAAAAAAAAAAAAAAAAATTACTAGAAAAAGGGAAATGAAATCAGAAAAGAATTACTAGATGAAAATGTAAATAAAAAAGAAATGATACTAATAATTACAAAAATAGAAAATAACGAAAAATGGCCAAATGAAAGTAGAGAAAAACTATATAAAAAAATAAAATGTAAATAAAAGCGAGACTGATGGAAATAATTATAGAATATTAAAAAAAAAGGCAAATGATGGTAAAAAAAATTAAATGCATATAAAGAGAAAATAATAATAATAATAATAATAATTGGAATAGGTACGAAAATTAAGAAAGGAAGAAAAAAAAATGCAAATGGGAATAAAAATAAATAACATTAAATAAAAAAAAAGAAAAAGAGAAAATAAAAGGTGAGAAAAAATAAGAATGAAAAAAAGAACATTTATATAAAGTAAGAAGAAAAAGAAAAATGTGAGAGAATAC
>NC_051415.1:4926860-4927041 GCF_015228065.2 Penaeus monodon
AGAAAATGCTAACAAGAACAGCGATAAAATAAAATAAAATAATAAAAAACGTAACATTCCCGTTTCCACGCGGATGCAAAACGAACAACTTACCACGATGCAACACTAAACCACTATGCACTTGCAAATGTCCCTCATGCTTTAAGCTCCTGAGCAGAAAAGCGGGATAGCTTGCAATATT
>NC_051415.1:4927156-4927346 GCF_015228065.2 Penaeus monodon
TAGTTTAAGGCATCATCTTACCTGCTCGCTCCCAGCTCCTCATCTTTTTCGGGGAGGTCAGGGAAGCTACGGGTGGCAACAGAGGAGGGAGAAAAAAATAGATATATATTTACTTTTGTGAGGTTTTGCGGTCGCTCTTATTTACTTCATCGCGCGGAATCTCGTGAATTCTCGCGAAGGATCTCGTGTT
>NC_051415.1:4928481-4928784 GCF_015228065.2 Penaeus monodon
CGCTGACACATTTACCTCATCTCTGTATCTGAAAATAAACTTTCCGAAAACTTTGTGCATAACACCTCACTCGCCTCCCAACTTCTCCAACCTGAATGTGATTTCCTCGTGTCACTAATGGACGTGTGACTCCCTGTTTACAATGGCCCTTAGATGGCACTAATGCACCACATAGCCTGTATTCTGGGGGTCCATCTCGAGGGTTTTATTCGCGTGAGATTTTGCAGAAGTCTTCTTTCTCTCGATAGACTTGAGATCCTTCGCTTGTGCATTCACGAGATTCCATTTCTATGTACCAGTGCC
>NC_051415.1:4928827-4929005 GCF_015228065.2 Penaeus monodon
TTTGGCTATTACTATTAGAATATTGGTAATGTGCCTCTATGTGTGTGTTTGTTAGTTCTACAAGGTGTGCTACAGATGGGCATAGCCTAAATGATGGATATAGCTAAGTATTTAACACGAAGCTCAGTGGCATGTGTTATTTTCCCTTATGGGTCACGCCAGATTCAAGGAAGGTGGA
>NC_051415.1:4929267-4929605 GCF_015228065.2 Penaeus monodon
CAGTTACATATTCTATCTCACGCTAAACACCTGACTGCGTTCGAGAATTCCCCCATTGAGAGCAACGTACCCAACTCCTTGAGGGTGTATCGAGGAGTAAAATTTATGACAGTGTTGTTGGTTGGCCTTTTAGTCACACACTCATACGGAAGCAAGCACCTCTCTCTCATTTTTTATCTTTTTTTCTCGATTTCTAAAGCCATACGTGTACAAAAGCGTGCTTTATTTTTTTCTAAGCCCTTGAAATCTGAAAGAGCCTTTGCCTCATATTTCCAGGAGAATTATGTTGTAGAGATAAGGATTTTTTTTCTTACAAGCGAGGAGGACAGAACTAAAGA
>NC_051415.1:4930612-4931184 GCF_015228065.2 Penaeus monodon
TTATTACCGTTAATATAAACATTCATGACGATATTGTGCGCGGGTGTTTTTGTTTAAGTAGCAAAATTACATATGCTTTGCCACAAAATTTATGCCATGACTCAGCGCTTGAAAGGGTAAAGAAAATCACGCAGTATTATCATTTCCCTCGCCATTGAGATGGTAATGATGAGATGAAAATGAATTATAGAAAAGGTCATGCGACAATCGTGTCACCCCCCTCCCTTGCTTTTCCTTAAAAAAAAGGTAAAAAAAAAAATATATATATATATATTTTACAAAGTACACTGCGGAACGAAACAGTATCACTTTTTTTCTTCCTCATCTCCTCTCATTCCTCTCTCCTCTCCCATCTTGTCCCCTTCTCTCTCCTATCACCCTGTCCGCTTCCCCATCTTCCCCTCCCTATCTCTCCCTTCCCTCCCTATTCTCTACCCTAGCTCCCCTCCCCCTTTCTCTCTTCCCCTCCCCCTCTCCCTTTCCCACCTCCCTTCCTCTCTCGCTTCTCCCTTCCCCTCTCTCCCCTTCTCCCTATCTCTCCTCTCCTCCCTTTATCTCCCCTCGCTCCAATG
>NC_051415.1:4931226-4931651 GCF_015228065.2 Penaeus monodon
TACACCTCTTTTCTTGACCTCCATGAAATCGATATCAGATTCACCAATAAAAGTCACTGAGACCGACAGGGATAGAACCCCAACTCCCCCGCCCGCACCCCCCACCCCTTTCCCCTACCCCATCCTCTTTCCCTTTCCCCTACCCCTTTTCACCTACCCCTTTCCCATACCCTTTCCCTTACCCTTTTCCCCTACCTTTTCCCCTTCCCCTTTCCCCCTACCCCATCCCCCTTAGCCTTCTCCTTACCCCTTTCCTCCACCCCTTTCCCTTTTCTCCCACCCCTACCCCTTTCCCCTTCCCCTCCCCCTACCCTACCCCCCTTTAAACCACAATCCCAACCCTTTAATATAAAAAAAAGGACAGTGATAGATCTGGATTACTCTACATATCAACAAAGAGTTCGAAAATAACAGTGAAGGTGGTG
>NC_051415.1:4932160-4932303 GCF_015228065.2 Penaeus monodon
ATAAGGATAATGGAATAAATACCCACGGAATATCGCTTTTAAAACCACTGACAACATAATAAGTCCATATTCATCATGCTCCGATTACGAGTGAGAGATGATGGCTTCCGTGATTAATGGCGGGTAATACGCGGAATAAATGG
>NC_051415.1:4933277-4933590 GCF_015228065.2 Penaeus monodon
CCCTTCCCCCTTCACCTGCCACACACACAAACAGAAATCCATTGGAGGGATTTTCAAAAGCCAAAGAGGATGCACAACAAGAGAGCCATTGTCAAAAAAAGTTATCAGTCACCGAGGTATCCATAGCTATATTCTGTGTCCAAAGCGAAAAGGAAAAAAAATGTGGCCATACGTGAATATGTCGAAAAAAAGGATAAAAATTGATAAATATATAACCAAATATAAACGCCTGATGTAGAGTGATTTATGAGTTTATATAAATAGAGAGAGACATTATCCATAGGAGTAAATATATAAATAAGCGGACGGAGCG
>NC_051415.1:4933830-4934166 GCF_015228065.2 Penaeus monodon
ATTTTTATATCTGACATTTCCCTGCAAGGAACAGTAAAGTCAATCAGATAAAACTCTCCACATACCAGATTAAGCCTTCATTCTCCAGACTAAAAATGAAGCCTTTGATGGGATATCATTTCAAAATGTGAAACTATATTTCGAAGAATAGCATACAGACCGATCAGAGTAAATATATTTTGTTTCACTTTATTTGTTTGGTGATAAATATACCTTTCGAAATTATTTAATGCTCATTAAAAGATGCCGGAAGAAAAATTCGTTAGATTAATTAACTTTCGCAAAATGTAAATCTAGAAAATTGAGGCTTTCTCATTATTGAGATAAATTAATGTC
>NC_051415.1:4934188-4934333 GCF_015228065.2 Penaeus monodon
CTCGCAGTTAAGGAAATATTTCTAGTGGATGGTTGGTAATAATTTCCTAGTATCTAATTAAAGCTTGATCAGTATTCACCTAGAGAAAAATAATGATGGTAAAAATGATAATGAATATTGATGAAATGCCAGTGACTGGGTGTCT
>NC_051415.1:4934647-4934781 GCF_015228065.2 Penaeus monodon
CATAAAAAGAAAGAAGAAGAAGAAAACAACAGGATGATACAGCCACGTAATTTCCTCATCTGGCCGGTGATGCTTCTGCTTGCGGGGCGAACGAACGCCTGACGCGGTGAGAAAGTTGGACGAGTAAGTGCTGC
>NC_051415.1:4935117-4935254 GCF_015228065.2 Penaeus monodon
GCTGAAATGATGAAGTGGCACACATGAAAAAAATGAAATATGAATATGGAAGAGGAATAAGAGAAGAGTGATTAGGGCTAATCGCATTATGGAATTACGCGTCAATATCTGTAAAATATAGCATTTTGGGCAGACTT
>NC_051415.1:4935923-4936083 GCF_015228065.2 Penaeus monodon
CGTCTTGTCATTCTGTTCGCCGAATAGCACGTAAAACGGGGAAATGTTTGATTGAATTACGAGTTGTGAGAGTACCTGACTGATCTAAAAAGATTATATTGAAGAGAATAAGTAAAAGTAAATATTCGGTTGATGATAATTAAGCAAATAATAAACCAGC
>NC_051415.1:4936137-4936267 GCF_015228065.2 Penaeus monodon
CAGTTTATGCACTGTGTGATTTTCTACCCTAAACAAGCTAATACTAATGACTACAAAATACAAAATAAATCATTATAAATAAGCAAATTAAAGACTATGAGCAATAATGAATGAAGATGTATTTAAAGTT
>NC_051415.1:4936384-4936707 GCF_015228065.2 Penaeus monodon
CGATAATTTGGGTGGCAGCGGTGGGATGGATAAAGGTTCCAGTTATTTTGCTTAGCTTGGCTTTAGTATGGTTTGTACTTTGCTTAATTCATAAAATACAAATTAATTTCTATATTTGTTATACATATCTTTCTTGAATTACCTTTAAGCTGAAGTAGCCTTGGCTAATGTGCTCTCTCGCGTAATCCCGCCTATGTGTTGCTTTATTATAATTAAGTTGATAATTTCTGTTTTCGTTAATTACTTCAGTTTTCATTGTGTATTCTGATACTGATTAGTGTACAAGTCAAGTGTTTTACCAGTATCTTCCTTGTGTTTGCAGA
>NC_051415.1:4936731-4937326 GCF_015228065.2 Penaeus monodon
GTTACTCGTGGTTTTGAGTTGTTGCTTTGTTGACTCGTTTTATGTATCTGGTTAATTCCAATGGTGCCGGTATTGGCAATTCTTCGTATTAACGAGTATATAACTGATGGTATTTTATTTTCTTCAATAAAAGTTGTCTCGTGGGTTCCTACGTTGTTCTGCATTTATCATGGATAGAGAAAAACTTGCAATAGGAATTATGTAATTAGACATGAGTGATGACAAATACGAAAATGTGATGAACAAGTGTAGGGAACTTGAGAAAAAAAAACTAAGTGATCTGCAGAAAGAAAACGAAAACCCCAGTGCTTGCTTAGAAATTGCGAACGCACATAAAGGATTTGCAAATTCAACGCCCCTTCTATCGCCTTTGCCTAAGAGAAATAGGGAAGTAGAGTATTGGATTAGACAGAGCTAGTTACGAGAGTAAACGATGATGCAACATTAATTAACACGGCAAGGTTACATTGCAAGGGAGCTGCTGAGCTAGTGATTAATTCTCTTGGTTAGAAAAAGAGATTCCGTGGTACTGTAATTAATAATTGCTTAAGAAAAGATAATGGTAAAAAGAAAGGCATCGGAACGGAAATTATAA
>NC_051415.1:4937639-4937827 GCF_015228065.2 Penaeus monodon
ACTCGAATGTATCACGTACTGAAAATGTGGTAGAAAAAGGAACTTTCCCAATAAAACCTACGGTTAATGTCCGCCCAATTTCATTTACGAATTAAACTCGCATCGTTTCGAATGGCGTTCCTAATCTGCAAAACATATATGATTAAAGTTATGATCCCATTAGAATAATTCTAACATATCCCATCTTT
>NC_051415.1:4938527-4938864 GCF_015228065.2 Penaeus monodon
CTAGGAATATTTTTTCCCTGAACAGAACAATAGTTTTGACGTGTTTTAATCACCAATCACATAATCAGCGACATCGCATATGCAAATCTAATTAACATAGCTCGCTAATTTGCTGTTGTTGATGTGTGGACACTGAACAATTTAGGTTTCCATGCGCAGGGGGGAAAATCGACGTTAGGTTCGCAATAGGACTGACAAACATTTTTTAATCTGCTCTAAATGTGCCTTTCTATCCACCACCCCCTTCCTCTCCCCCCCTCTCCTCCCTCGGTTATCTCCGCGTGTGATGATGTGGTGCCAATGGATGTCGCTGGAATTTCTCTGTTTTAGGCACCGA
>NC_051415.1:4939036-4939184 GCF_015228065.2 Penaeus monodon
ATGTGGCAAATCAGTGACCAATCATTAAACGTGTGAAATCCCAGTTCACACCCGTTAACAAAACCGACAAAAGCGAGCAAACTTTAGCAACACGATTCCGACCTCAAAATTTTGGTTCTCTTAAAAATACTACTAATACAAAATAACT
>NC_051415.1:4939510-4939638 GCF_015228065.2 Penaeus monodon
TCGAACCTCACAATCACGAGATGGCAATTTTTGTGTCGGGGACCGTCTTGTATGTCCACAGAATATGTCAACGCACCTTTTCTGAGAGCAAAATCGTGCACACACAAACGCCTTTCGCTTGTGCGTTC
>NC_051415.1:4939680-4939800 GCF_015228065.2 Penaeus monodon
GTCCGTCGCGAAATAGAGCGGGAAATAGTGAATGGCATTGGGTTCCGCGCTTGCTTTTAGTCGCGAATTGTTTCTGGTTGAATTACCTTTTCGTGATTTTTGAAAAAAAAAAATTCTGAA
>NC_051415.1:4939863-4940161 GCF_015228065.2 Penaeus monodon
TTTTTTTTTGTGGGAGGGGAGAGAAAAAATAAGGCGAATGTCAAGTGTAAATGTTCAGGAGTTTCAACTTTCCTGCATGAGAATGAATGGCATTACCAAGCGGCTTTGTGTCGCTTGACGCCATGCAGATCTTCGTGGACATGACAGGGGATTTGTCTAGGGACTTGCCAAGGGACCTGTCAAGGGACCTGTCAAGGGACCTGTCAAGGGACCTGTCAAAACGGACTTGTCATGGAACATTTTGAGAAACCTGGCAAAGCTTCTGTTTGGCTCTGGATAGAACTTGCATTTTTCTGTT
>NC_051415.1:4940353-4941082 GCF_015228065.2 Penaeus monodon
AAATCAAACATGTAAAGTAGCAGAATAATGAGCTATATTTGAGCAAACGAACTACCAAATAAATACACTGGATAATGCTCTCTCTTTATCCAAATACGGAAAATCAGGTAACGAAATTCTAATCCTTTCTTATTGACCATGTGACGTTAAAATAAGGGTTAAGTTAAACGTTCTCGAAAATATCACTTTTGTAGACTGATTTATGTTTCATGAAAAAAACGAAAAAAAAAAAACAAACTACAAATAGAAAATCAGACGAACGAACCCAAAAAAAAAAAAGATAAATAAATAAAAAATCAATAAAACAAAACAAAAAAACAAAAAAATAAATAAATACATAAATGAAAACTAATAAAACAAAAGAAATACATAATGAAAATAAATAAAAAATAATAAATAAAAAATGAACGAATAATAATAACAATATTAATAAAATACTAAATAAAATTAATAAAATAAAATACATAAATAAAATTAATTAAATAGATAAAGAATATAAAGCGCCGAAAATCCCTTTCACGAAAATAGGAGACGCACGAAATCTGCACCGAAGGCAAAAGGGACGTTTAAACTCCGAGACGAGGACACCAGACCACTCGCCGCTTTTAACAATAAACTCGGAATAAAGGCACGGATCAGCTTTGCCGAAAATTGAAAAACAGCGTTAAAAAAATGCTTCGTTCGTTCGGAATATGCAAGACAAAAACAGGCTATTTTCTGTAACCTATT
>NC_051415.1:4941431-4941598 GCF_015228065.2 Penaeus monodon
CTTTCCTTACATAACGGTTCCTCGAATCGCTACCCCCCCCCCCTTTAAAAAAAGACGAAAAACACCCACAAAAAAACATTCTTCAAAAACTTCTTAAAGAAAGCTGACGGGAATCTTCAAGCACGGATAAGCTTGTGGAAAAAGTGGACGTCAGCTGAGAGTGTATT
>NC_051415.1:4942056-4942299 GCF_015228065.2 Penaeus monodon
AAAGGAACACATTGCAGAATAATGTATTTCAACAGCAACAGCAACAATCCCAAGCAAATACGGTTTCAGGAGAGTTTCACGCAATCCTGGATAATCCTATAATGACATCATATATCATGCAAATTCCCTCTTTTTCATATAGGAGATGCCGCAAGAGAGAGACCGGGATAAATTTAATTCACATTTGGAATCAAAGGGTTAAGGTTGACTTGTTAGACTCGGTTTGCATGTATTTTGATCATG
>NC_051415.1:4942786-4943441 GCF_015228065.2 Penaeus monodon
TAAGACAGGAGAAGCGATGAAAGAAGGTCTCCCATAGCGGCGTCTTTGGTGTAATTAACTAATTCTTGGGAGAAGCATAAATGCCTGACATGAACCCAAATACGCCCCCTCCCTGCTTTCTCTACACCTCCCCTCCCTCCCCCCCTCCCTTCCCCTCCTTCCCTTCCTCCTTCCCCCCTTCCCTCCCCCGCTCCTTCCCATTCCTTCCCTCCATTCCCCTTTCCCCCCCCTTGTCCCCTCTTTCCCTTCCCCCTCCTTCCCCATTCCCTCCCCTTTCTCTTGCCCTTTTCACTTCCCCTCCTTTTCCCCTTCCCCTTCCCCACCCCTTTTCCCCTCCCCACCCCCCCTCCTTCCCCATCTTCTCTTTCTCCCTTCTCCTTCCCCCCCTTTATCCTCCCTACTTTATCCTCTTTCCTCTTCCCCTTTCCTTTCCCTTTTCCCCCCCTTTATCCACCCCTCTTCTCCTCCCCTTCCCCCTTCTTTTCCACCTTTTTCCTTTCCCTTTTTTCCCTTTTCCCCTTCTTCTCCTCTCCCCTTCCTTTTCCCCTTTATCCTCCCTCTCTTTATCCACCTTTTTCCCTCTTCCCCTTCCTTTTCCCCTTTATCCTCCCTCTCTTTATCCACCTTTTTCCCTCTTCCCCCAGTCCACTCCTAA
>NC_051415.1:4943482-4943773 GCF_015228065.2 Penaeus monodon
CCTTCCCCTCTCATTACCCATTTCCGATCCTCTTTTTCCCTCTTCTCTTCTCCCCGTATCTCATTTCCTTTGTCTGACCCATTTTCCCTTCACCCCTTTCCCCTCCCCCTCTTCCTCCCTTCTATCCCCTATTCTCTCGTCCTATCCAATTTCCACTCTCTTCCTACTCCTCCCCTCTTCTCTCCCACTTCTTTTATTCTCCTTTCTTCCATCCCCTTCTTTTTATCACTTAGCTCTCTTTCCCTCATTTATTCCCCCTTTCACCTTATCCCATTGCGCTACGTAATCTGT
>NC_051415.1:4944186-4944306 GCF_015228065.2 Penaeus monodon
CTGAAAAGGATAAACAACCCTTTTTACTGCAAGAGAAAACAAACTTATTACATGAGTAAATAAGAATAAAATTCGCCTGCACGCGGTCGTTACTGTAGCGAAGCTCGTAAAATTGAGTAA
>NC_051415.1:4944346-4944415 GCF_015228065.2 Penaeus monodon
GTACTCGGATTTGTGTCCCGATAAACCATAAACAAGTTTCCTTACAAGCTGTGTATGAGGGGACGAGTG
>NC_051415.1:4944820-4944932 GCF_015228065.2 Penaeus monodon
AGTCCTTCCTTTGCCAAATCGACTCCCAGCTGGAGTTATTTATAGCAACAACAACCGGAATGAAAATGAAGCAGTCTATTTATAACACGCGCAGCAACGGCGTAAACAAAAG
>NC_051415.1:4945034-4945100 GCF_015228065.2 Penaeus monodon
CAACAACAACACAGCAAGAGTCCTCATGACAGGGTAATCATGGTTGAAGAATTATCATGACAACAT
>NC_051415.1:4945232-4945300 GCF_015228065.2 Penaeus monodon
ATCTGCAAAGACTTGAGGATTTTATATTTTGATCCTATTTTTTTTTTTTTTTTTTCCTTTTCTTGGGT
>NC_051415.1:4945384-4945526 GCF_015228065.2 Penaeus monodon
TATTTTTTCCCTATTTTTTTGTTTTTGTTTCTTTGTCGTCGTTGCTTTTCGTGTTTATAGTCTGTTTTTTTCTACTGCTTTTTATCTATTCGTTTTTCTCTTCCTCTTCTTATTCTTTTTTATTCTGTTCTTTTTTCATTTT
>NC_051415.1:4945877-4946533 GCF_015228065.2 Penaeus monodon
AAATAATCGACCTTATTTACAAAACAGTTTCCAAGGATCGCTTCCTCTGGCACTGGTTTGCGAGTCGATAGTTATGGGTCGTCTCCTTTTTTTACCTCTCTGTCTTTTCCTCTCTACTATCTATTCACCCTCCCCTCTGCTTCTCTATATCCCCTTCCCTCTCCTTCTATTCTCCTTCTGTTTCTCTCTATTCTCCTTCTGTTTCTCTCTATTCCCCCCTTTCTCTTCTCTCTATCCCCCCCTTTCTCTTGTCTCTATCCCCCTTTTCTCTTCTCTCTATCCGTCTTTCTTTCTCTCTTCCCCACTCCTTTTCTCTCTATCCCCTTTGTCTTCTCTCTGCCCCCCTCCCCCTCATTTTCTCTCTATTCCCCTCCCTTTCTCTTTATTCCCTACCCTTTCTCTCTATACCCCTTCCTTTCTCTCTGTCCCTCTCTATGCCTTTCTTTTCTCTCTATCCCTCCTGATCCCCTTCTTCTTCTCTATCCCCTTTTTCTGTCTCATTCTCTATCCCCTTCCCTCTCCCTTTCCCCCCTCCCTCCCTCTTCTCTCTCAGTCCTTAACACTCGTTCTAGTACAGACAAACAAACAAACACAAAGCAGTGAGTATAACAAAATATAAGCAAACACTTAATACAGGCGCGCCACAATTTATTAGC
>NC_051415.1:4947056-4947141 GCF_015228065.2 Penaeus monodon
AATAAAAAAAAGTAAAAAGTGGGTCGATTACCTCGCTGCTCCACGTGAGCTGAAAATGGAAGCTAATAAAATAAAAACGGAAACG
>NC_051415.1:4948126-4948319 GCF_015228065.2 Penaeus monodon
CTGACAGAGACGCCAACCGCCGCCTGCGGGACACAGAATGCAGGTGAATCGACGAGGATATTTTCTCCATTACTATTTTTTCGTTTTTTTTTTCTGTCTCTCTGCGCCTTTGTTTCTGTTGCTATTCTGGTCTCAATGACTTATTCATCTTTAACCTTCAACTTCTTTCAGTACTCGTTCATTTATTTATACA
>NC_051415.1:4948399-4949045 GCF_015228065.2 Penaeus monodon
AATGTCCCTGAATGAATCATGTGAACAGTGATGTCTTTTTATTTTTTTTTTTTTCCTCGTTCTTTCTGTCTTTTCTTTTCCGTTTATCCAAGTTTGTTCTGTATTTTTATTCAATTTAATGTTTTTTTTTTCTTTCTTTCTTTCTTTCTTTTTTTTTTTTTGCTCTTCATTACTGTTTCGGAGTACGTCTTATACCGCGTCAAATGCAGCAAGATAACTGCGTGTCTATTTTGCATTTTCTGTATCAACACTGACGGCAATTTACCAGTTTCCTCCACTGATGCGCTTTTTAATATCAACATTAATCTTATTAGCAATACTCTGCAACACAGGAAGAACAGCAGGTGCAACATTCGCTGATCAGGAACATCACCTGAACAGTCTTACATTAATGATCCCTTTTCTCTGCATGGAAAGAGGAATGGGAGATGCTAAAAGGAGACGCAGGAGGGAAGAAAAGAAGACGTGATAAAGGGGTGGTAAAGGGACGTGTCATAAGAAAGGACGGGATGAGAATACAGAGTTAGGGGAGGAAGAGGGGAAAAAGTGAGGAAGAGAGGAAAGCAGAGAGGGGAAGGAGCTTTCAAGCTGTGGGATAGAATCACTCGATACACGCACATGATGTCAAGCCGTCTGGGTCCCAAGA
>NC_051415.1:4949304-4949438 GCF_015228065.2 Penaeus monodon
TCGTGACGTCACCACTGGCACATCAATCTCACAAATTAAAGTACAAACATATCTGAACACACACATTGAACGCTTGGGTTTTACAACAACCTCGCCCGTGCACGCACACATACCGAAGCACAAAGCACAGAATT
>NC_051415.1:4949553-4949887 GCF_015228065.2 Penaeus monodon
AACGTTCGCAACCAAACATAACGCACGTTCGCATAACCCGTCTATCGATCTATCTACATGTCCTCACCTCTCTCTCTCTCATATTCCTTCCTACTCGTCCGTAAATATCTCGAAATGAACATAAATCATCAGAGGAATTGCTGAATAATAAGCCAGCGTCCACGAGGCGAAATTCTGAACACGATCATTCTCGATTATGTAATACGGATTTAATCTGGATTTCCGATTGTGCAATGCGGATCCACTCGTTCGGATCGAGATATCATTTTCCGGAAAGAGGAAAATATTGCAGGCGGCTGTGGAATAATTACAATCATTACGAGAATCATAATCA
>NC_051415.1:4950197-4951081 GCF_015228065.2 Penaeus monodon
AGGCATCAGGTCATACTAAGGTCCCCTTCCGTCCACCTCGGGAGCACGAAATTCGTTCACGAAGAAGGTCAGCGGAGTACGAAAGGCAGCACAGTCAGCGGACGAAATACGACGCCAACGAAAACAACTGCATTATGAAGCAGAAGATCGGATAACGAGAACGAAGATGGACGCTTCATCAACCCAGAGGAAGGCAACGGGAAGCAACCTCTCTATCATTCCTCTTTATAACTACGAATTAATGGAACCAAGGACGCCAAATATGAATGGTGTGACTGTAGCTTTACGTAAAGGAACGCCGCCCCTTAAGAACAACATAGGGCGACGCAGGTTCCAGAGACAAAGCCGCTAAAATCAGTCTACAATAACGGGAAAGTCAGTCTAAAATAACGCTTAAGTCAGTCTAAAACAACGCTAAAGGCTAAAGTCAGTCTAAAACAACGCTAAAGGCTAAAGTCAGTCTAAAACAACGCTAAAGGCTAAAGTCAGTCTAAAACAACGCTAAAGTCAGTATAAAATAACGCCAAAGTCAGACTAAGCTAACGGTAAAATCAAACTATAAGAACGCTAAATGTCAGTCTAAGATAACACCAGAGTTAGACAATAATAGCGCTAAAGTCAAACTGTAATAACGCTAAAATCACGTTATATTAAGTCATTTTAATAACTACAGGTAATGCATCAATACAAATCAAATAGAAGAAGTTAATAATACCAACACATAAGTAACAACTGGATATCGACCGCACAGAGAATGATACGAAAAAGCACAACAGTAACATTGTAAATAGACATCGTGTTCAAGGAATGCGATAACATATATTTTTTTTGTTTCTACGTTAACTTGTGTTGGCGTTTACATCAAACCAGGGAATGATATTGAG
>NC_051415.1:4951618-4951976 GCF_015228065.2 Penaeus monodon
AAAAAAAGCTCCATTCAATCGAGTTAATTGGCAACTAATTGACGCGAATTAAGTGGATGGGCGGAGAGGTTATTCGCGGGCGTGGAGGTTATTCGCGGGCGTGGAGGTTACTCGTGGGCGTGGAGGTTACTCGTGGGCGTGGAGTGGGCAAAGGACACCGTTGGTCTTGGCCGTGGGTGCTCGGGTCAATAGTCTGCGAATCGGTAAGTTGGCAGCGGTAGAAAAGGGGGCGTGGCCAATAAGGTCGATTGTTGGTGGTACTGTGTTAGTCTCGAAGATCTCGGTCTCTCGCTGGCGTCTCGGCCGAGAGTTAGTCTCGTCTCGGCACTGAATTCTTGGATTTTGAATTCGTATCGTG
>NC_051415.1:4952257-4952696 GCF_015228065.2 Penaeus monodon
TACCTCCTGTCTACTTCGTGACCTCGGGCTTGTCCTAATATCTATTCTGGATATGACCTCGGTATTAGCTTGAGTCAGATATTTCGCCTGGTATTGAGCTTGACTTTGACCTTGGATTGACCCTATATTTGTACTTGTATTGACCTAATCCTTCGCTTGTAGATGAATTTCGTGACGTAATGTTTTTTTAGCGCCCTCTTCCTTCAGTATAACAGCGTTCCAATAATTTATTTTTCACAACTTTGGGATTTACTGATTTGACTTAATACTCAACAGTCTTTTTACACTTTCATGCTGACCTATCTTCTGACTTGGCACTGACCTAACTTCTGACGGTGCCGTAGGGGTTCTTTCTCACTTCGGGAAAGGAAAAAGCTTAATAAAGTCGATAGAGAAATAGGGGTGGGAGGGAGAATGGGTTAAAGAGGACGTACATTCA
>NC_051415.1:4954731-4954812 GCF_015228065.2 Penaeus monodon
GGCGTGCTAACAAAAGGATCTCGCGAAATCCAATTCTTTGGATTTAATCGAATTGCATTATTTTCCTTGTATTGAGGAAGT
>NC_051415.1:4955025-4955131 GCF_015228065.2 Penaeus monodon
TGGGCAAAGGTTCCATCCACTATCCAAAAAAAATATAAAATGGATAACGGTATACGGCTGTCTTATGTACCTTATCCATCTTGTACGAAAATCTATAAACTCTCGT
>NC_051415.1:4955411-4955764 GCF_015228065.2 Penaeus monodon
TTAAAAAGAGGGTTATATATAAACAGATATAAACAAAAACCAAGACAGAATAACAAGTAAAACCCACACAAAAAAAGAAGAGAAATACACATGAAGAAAGAACAAAAGGAGAAAGAACCCGCAAATAACAGATGTATGAACAAATAAACATAAAAAGAACCCAAAACCCACATGATATGTACTACCCAGCCACCCCTCCGCCAGATACCAGTCCCAGACACACACATTAACTGGAGGATTTTTTTCGAAACATTCCGCGCTGAAAACCACATTCCTTTAACCAGACTCAAACCAGGAGTGTCCATTTACATCGGTAATCCTCTCCCCTTCTCCATTTTTCTTCTTTATTCGGC
>NC_051415.1:4955949-4956086 GCF_015228065.2 Penaeus monodon
TGTCATATCTTCTTTCTTTCATCACTCTCGTCTTTGGTCTTTGGCAGTAAAATTAGACATTTCAAACATTATATTTTCTAGGTCTGTCTTTGTCTCATTATTTCTCACTTTCACTCTCACTACCAATCTCTTTCACT
>NC_051415.1:4956629-4957218 GCF_015228065.2 Penaeus monodon
GAGCATTTGTAAATTCTAGACACGCACACACTTACCATAGAATCGTTAAGGGTGCGAGTTATATTACGTTTACGGGTATTTTCACCCGTATGATATGTAAATAATGAGTAAATATGAATAACACACAGAAAAAATGTATAATGAATGACTGTGGATCCGGCATGTTGAATGTGTGAATGGATATTGAATATGAAGCCGTTGAAAAGAACAGAAAGGCTTTAATTTGTATGAGAGAGAAGGTATTCGAATCCGACCACACCCATCCAGACACATTTTTAAAAAATGCATATATATATGCTCTATTGAGGTCATGGCTAAATATCTAAGATATTTTCTGATATTTAGAAAAAAATATATATATATACAAAAGTACAATAACCAATTTCTCACTCATAGAAAAAAAAAAAACGGATAAAATGAAACACATAAATCGAACACGTTTGAAACAAGCAAAGAAACGCCCCCTCATGTGACGTCATGGGTTTTTCCACCAATCAGGTGAGGTCACGCGGGGGTGTGGCAGTTCCATATCTTATTCCAGATCCGGCGTGTTCCCTCTGCCTAACCCCCCACCCCCCCTCTCTCTCTG
>NC_051415.1:4957968-4958214 GCF_015228065.2 Penaeus monodon
CAACCTATCATCTATCTACCATCCTCTCCTTTCTCCCTTCCTCTTACCACGCTTTCCTCTTCATTTCCCTTCCTCCCTCCGTCTCGCTCGTCCCTCTTGCTCTGGCTCTCAATAAATATCACCCACCAGAGGCATATGAAAACCTTTCCCACATTCCTATGCCGTAAATCTTTCGTATCCCTTTTCTTGAATTCTTTTATCATTCCTCCGTCTCTTCCCCTTACTCTCTTTACTACGTTTTCCTTG
>NC_051415.1:4958687-4959000 GCF_015228065.2 Penaeus monodon
AGCTATATCTTGATTTCAAGAGACAAAGCAAATTTTTACTTTCGCTTTCAAACTTATTATTTATTGGCACTGGATAAAAATTACCTACAAATATCCCCCCCCAAAAAAGAAGAAAAAAAATATTTATAAATTATTTACCATAAAAAATAGATTTATAGTAATGGTTTCTTCCTAATCAAAAATGCTCCCCCAATGGTGTTTCTCATTTTTTAACTAATATTTCATACAGGAAATGAAAAGAAAATATATAGATATCTTTAAAGATCGTTTATAAAACTTTTTTATTCCTTTCTCATCTTAAATGACGTAAGAT
>NC_051415.1:4959329-4959395 GCF_015228065.2 Penaeus monodon
GGGTGAATCCCAAAATCTCATGATCGACTTTACGTCAAATAAATGTCTATTCGTAATCAATATATA
>NC_051415.1:4959499-4959745 GCF_015228065.2 Penaeus monodon
ATGTACTGCTTTCGAAAAAATAAATGTAATAAATTGTATTTAAAACAGTAAATGTAATAAATCTAAAAATATAACCTATCTAACTCTAAACAAAAAATTTAAGAATATAATTCTAAATCTAAATATATAATTCTAAGTATATAATTATAATTACATAAGTATATAATTATAATCATATAATTTGAAATATATAATTCTAAATCTATATAATAAATCTAAAAATATGTTAAAAAGACTCGACTTTAT
>NC_051415.1:4959909-4960084 GCF_015228065.2 Penaeus monodon
ATATACTGTAAGATAAAATAATAAATATATTAATCTTAAAATAAATCCAGTTGTTAAAAAGTCCTTTCTTTATGTTATGTATCTTAAATTTCCATTCTATTTCCGTTTCTAGTTCTCTGTTATTATTCTATTTCTTCGTTTCCTTATTCGTATTTCTTCGTCTCTTTATATCTGA
>NC_051415.1:4960360-4960678 GCF_015228065.2 Penaeus monodon
CGTGTGTTTCTTGATTCACATTGTTTTATTTCTTTATTTCTTCATATTCACTTTGTCATTTCTTTATTCTAATTTCTTCATTTTCTCATTTCTTTCATTTCTATTCTTTATTTCTTCCATTCTTCATTTATTTTCTCTTCTTTTCTTTCTTCTTTTTTTGTCTGGTTCTTTCCCCTCGGATAACGACCTTCCTCTCTTCCCCTCCTTTTCCTGTCATTTATTTCCCCTTCCCTCTTCTCCCTCCGTTTCATCTTTCCCCTCTTTTACCTCGTCTTTCTCCATTATCGGTGTTTGATTTTTACCTGTCTTTCCGTTCTC
>NC_051415.1:4961150-4961378 GCF_015228065.2 Penaeus monodon
GACACCCCCTTCTCTTTCTTTCCTAATAGCATCCAGTTCTGAGGCTTAATAGCTCAAACCCCAATATCCTCATGACCAAGATAACCCCCTCTCTACGCAGCCTCTGGGGTTGACCCCTGCTTCAGTTACGTGAAAGTCATTTGCATATTGACTGCCTACTTTTGTATAGCTTTGTTTTGGATGGGATTAGCTCAGTGGCGGTAGCTGGGGTCTGTGCTTGTCTGTCTA
>NC_051415.1:4961573-4961653 GCF_015228065.2 Penaeus monodon
CAGTTTCTTTGTTTGCACGTTCGGTCTGTTTTTCTTCGTTTACTCTGTTGATTTATAGTGTTTAGGATGTATGAGTTATA
>NC_051415.1:4962034-4962345 GCF_015228065.2 Penaeus monodon
TCATTAACTATTTATCCAGCTCTGCAACACTAACCACAACACCGCGTACACACATTACCTATTTAATTGCCAACCGAGAGGCAACGGTCCCTCCCATTAATCTAAACACGAAGGACATAACTAGACAAGGTAATCACGAACGTCATCTTGTGTACTGTCTAGAAACACAGACTTATGCCTCGACCTTGAAATATAAACATTTGGCTTAACCATAACGTGTGTGGAGGGGGGGGAGGGGGTCAGCTGGAGATAAAAGCAAAGGGGAGGTTATTTGGGTCTTTGTAAACAGCCTCGGCTATTCCACCCTGTAA
>NC_051415.1:4962398-4962780 GCF_015228065.2 Penaeus monodon
ATTTCGTTCTTACAACCTTAAGCTAACTCATTTCTCTCTCCTCTTTCCCCCCTCCTCCCTCCTTTATTTCCGTCTTCCTTCTCCCTCTTACACCCCATCTTTCCGCTCCTCCACCTTCTCTCCACGTCCTCATGTATTCTATCCACCTACCCATCCACTTCTACGTCCTCCTCCACCCGCTCTCCTCGCCCTCTCCTCCACTCCTCCTTCCCAATCACTAGCGCACTCTTTCTCCCTCCTCCCCTCCACCACTTCACTCCTGACGCCATCTCCTGTTCCTCCTCTTTCTCCCATCCTCCTCTCATCCCTTCATCTTCTCCCTCCCTCCAATCCCTACCACCTCCCTTTCCTCCTTCCTCATTCTTCTTCCTCTTAATCCTCC
>NC_051415.1:4963120-4963345 GCF_015228065.2 Penaeus monodon
CTTATATAACTGTTTGATGATACTTCCACTGTTTGTCTGTGTTATAAGTGTGGGTATCTACGTGTTCCCCTTCGCTTCCGCTAAAAAAAAAAAAATACTGCACAACCACACGCTCATTACATTAATCAGTTTGCGTGTTGCCTACATGAACGTGTGTGTGTGCATGAGCAGCAAGCGTGTGTACATAACCCCGCCCCTCGACCTCCCGAATACAGACACACGTAT
>NC_051415.1:4963512-4963696 GCF_015228065.2 Penaeus monodon
TCTGCAAAACGACCCAAGAACGCGTTTACTTGTAGATGTTCGTGAGTGTATGTATATCACTCATGTCCGTGTTCATGCATATTCCGAGGCCCCTGTTTTCCTTTGCTTTTATTTACTTGTTAGAGATGGAGTGAGGAAGGGGAATAAGAGAGAGGATGATAAAAATAAAGAATGTTGACATGTG
>NC_051415.1:4963776-4963867 GCF_015228065.2 Penaeus monodon
CATTTGGATGATTATGTTGGAGAAGTAAAAGATGATAAGATATATGAAGGGTAAGATAAGGGATATGAGGTAAGGGAGTTGCAAGACGAGA
>NC_051415.1:4963891-4964204 GCF_015228065.2 Penaeus monodon
TCTTACCAGTTTTCAGAAAATGCGAGTTTGGTCACGAACTCTACGGGTCAACAACCCACATTTGGTTTATCTAATCCTTAAGTTAACAGACGCAATTGCACTGCATGAAAACTCTCCCAACACAGGGGATGCCAACAGTGAAATTTACTGATATGAGAAAATAAATCTTTCGAGATCGAGAGACACGTCCTACAACTGATTGAAAATATTGTTTAAGATGATTAGCAACATTCCTTTGTAATCAAGGGAAATCTTCCATCATTTTGGAATTTTATTTATCGTTCGTACCCAGCAAGCGTCGTAAATGTCGGAG
>NC_051415.1:4965106-4965289 GCF_015228065.2 Penaeus monodon
GATCTTTTATAACGAAAATAAAAGAAACCCAGTTTGGAAGAAAAGAAGGGATCATGCAGATGACGAATTGAAAACGGGAGTTTAGGGGGGGCTTAATTAATCAGTTCTCTGTCCTCTTTTGCGATGGGGAGTGTAGAGGAGGGAAAGGGATGGCGCGGCGGAAAAGTGGGAGGGGGGGAAGCT
>NC_051415.1:4965746-4966077 GCF_015228065.2 Penaeus monodon
ATCTTAAATACGCCCTTTCTTGTTTCTTGGAGACGATGAAAAGGAATAACGAGACAGAAGAGGATAAAAAGGAAGGAGTAGGAAAATGCAGAATTAGAAAAGAAAGGCGATAAAGTAGAAGAAAGAAAATTTAAAAACATAAATAACAAGTAAAAGATGGAAATGAACGAAAAAAGGAAATTCAAGAAACCACTAAAGAAAGTAAATAGAAAAGAAAATGACGACAGCAAGGAAAGAAAGAGGGGAGTGGAAGAATAAAGAAGAAATGCGAAAACGCGACACGACGAAGAAGAAGAAATAAGAACAAGAGTGAATAAAGCAGAATAAGAGG
>NC_051415.1:4966282-4967754 GCF_015228065.2 Penaeus monodon
CTTTTGAAAAGCAAGTAAAAACAAACCCAATTACACGTCGGAACACCCCAAGCGAGGGAGTAGCGGAGTAGCGGAGTAGAGGCCATAGTGAGGAGTGGTACCAAGGGAAGACTTAACCTTTTCGCCTTGAGAGTTTCCTGAAGACTCGACTCGACTCTCTTGGCAAATTTGGGGAATGGATTTCGCTCTCGATCCCTTTTTTTCACCCCTTTAAAGGAAAAACCACTCCTCTCTTTCATTCCTTTAAATGGAAATCCAGCTTTTCATCCTTCTAAGTGAAAACCCACTCGATCTTTTAAAGAGAAAATTCATTCCCTCTTTTCACCCTTTTAAATAGAAATCCATCCTCCGCTTTTCACCCCTTAAATGAAGAACCACTTCCCCTTTTTAGCCCTTTAATTGAAAAAAAAAAACTTTCCCCTTTTAAGGGAATCCCCTCCTCTCTTTCCACCCCTTTAAATGGAAATTAACCACTCTTTTCACCCCCTTAAGAGAAAAACCCACTCCCCCTTTTCAACCATTTAAGAAAAAAAAAACTTCCCCCTTTTAAGAAAACCCCCTCCTCCCTTTCACCCCTTTAAATGGAAATTAACCTCCCCCCCCCTTTTTTCTCCTCCTTAAGAGAAAAAAAGAACCCACCCCCACCTCGGTTTCCCTTTAAAAGTGAGTTCTCTCCCGCCGCCCACCTCCCCTCCCCCCACCTTTTTTCGCGGGCGTCAACAAACCGCCCTTGATGAAGTAGACAAGCCCAAGCTGATTGCATCTTCTCTCTTACCTCGCTCCTTTTTTTTATGAGGGGTCAAGGAGTGTAAAGTTCGCCATTACAGCTCGTCATAAAATCTAGGTTGTAATGAATGGTGCTGTCCCCATGACGATGCTCTTCCTAACCCCATTTAACGTTCGATAATAGTAATGCAGCTCATGTGATCTCTTTATTGTTCCGTCTTTCGGTAACATCGACGTTTTTTGGCCGCTAAAAATTAAATAATAAAAAAAGGTTTATGCAGACAAACATACGCGCGCGCTATTAGTAATTGTTCTTTTGTTTTCTTGGGATTTCCTTCGATTCGTTGTTCCTTTGTTTTCTTGTTTTTTTTTCTCCTCGATCCGTTGTTTCTTTGTTTATCTGTTATTTCCTCTATGGCATTTTTTCCTGCGTGGAAAGTGACCGCTTTTGTCTCCATGCCGATTTCTAAATCTCGTTTTCTCTTCCTTTCTCTTCCACTCCCTTCTTTACTTCTCCTCCTCTCCCTTTTCTATCCTCCTCTCCCTTCTTTCTCTATCCTCCTCTCTTTATTTCTCCTCCTCCCTTTTCTTTATCCTCCTCTCTTTATCTCTCCTCCTCTCCCTTCTACTCTTTCTATCTCCTCCCTTTTCTCAATATCCTCTTTCCTTTCCTTTTTTTCTCCTTCCCCTTCTTGCAAATCAACCTAGTTTCCAAATGGCCAAGTATGAAATTCAGTCGCCGTTTT
>NC_051415.1:4967843-4968548 GCF_015228065.2 Penaeus monodon
GAAGAACAAACCGGTTTCCAAGCGTGTAAGTCGGGCACCTTCTCTTTCCCTCCTTCCTCTCACCTTATCTCTCTTTCCCTATCTCTACTTTCTTTACCCTCCTCTTCTTCTCCTATTCTTCTTTACCCATTTCCCTTCTCCACCTTCCCCCCCTTTTTTCCCCCCGCGAAGTATCCCAATTTCCAAACGACCGAGTCTGGACACCGAAGACCCGCTATCGTACGTTACTACCGCAACCTCCTCGCGTGTGTGATATCGTACGGGAAGGAGGTAGGGTTCTCGTACGCAAGACCCAATGGCAACCTAGGTTCTGTGTTAATGTTATTTGCGAACCGTTTATGCAAGCTCAGAACGGGGTGAAGGCAATCTGCGGCGTGGTTATTATGCCTCTCGATGGGTTATGCTAATCTGTGTTGCTTGGTCGCTTTTTGGTTTTTGAATGTTGAATGTTTCGTGTCTTCACTGTTATAGATTGGCTCTGTGTGTTGCTACCTGTTATGTGAAAATATTATATGTAGTCAATTATATGTAGTGTTTTACTTCATATTATGTAATGTAATGACTTTTCAATTACTGATGAAAGAACGGGATCAAAATTCATTTACTGACTTGTAATTCACATGCGAAAAAGAGTGCAAAAAATTGCATTTTCTTTCAACAACGTAAAATGTTTATTTTTGAGGAAAACTTGCATGGATGACATCA
>NC_051415.1:4969014-4969096 GCF_015228065.2 Penaeus monodon
TGTAGGATGGGGAGGGGGGAGGGGGGAGAGGAAGGCGCCCTAATCACCCCAAAAGGTCAAGGTCAGGTCAAAGGAAAGTGCG
>NC_051415.1:4969452-4969668 GCF_015228065.2 Penaeus monodon
AGAAATAAACATTGAAAAAAAATTAATGATGGTGCCGATAGTAATGAAACGCTAAACTGCACAACTTTTTTCGCCTGCCTCTAGAGTGTTCATTGGAGCGATTTCTTCATTGCAGCCAAAGAAGACCTTCGTTTTGAGTGGAACTTTTCAATTTAGGGTTTCATTACTTTCATAATCTTAGTCATCATGATATTTACCGTCGCGATTTTCCATAGG
>NC_051415.1:4970179-4970261 GCF_015228065.2 Penaeus monodon
GGCAGCACAGATAAGCTTTCTAAATATTTACAGAGAAGAGCAAATACTGAATACCGAACAATGCATCATGTTATATGCATCC
>NC_051415.1:4971209-4971315 GCF_015228065.2 Penaeus monodon
CGTGAAAACCTTACGATAAAAAGCGGAAAGTATTATCATGTTCTTTTCAAATTTACTATTAAAAAAATAATTTTTTTTTCATCCGATATTTTATTTATATATCCGA
>NC_051415.1:4971405-4971533 GCF_015228065.2 Penaeus monodon
ACCTCTTTCTTACATCCGGTGTTTTCCTTAAATCCCAATCATTACATTTATCCGTTTTTTTTTTTCTCCGAATTCTTCTTTTTAGCCGATATTCCTCATTTATCAAATTTTCCTTTGCATGATGAAAA
>NC_051415.1:4971948-4972326 GCF_015228065.2 Penaeus monodon
TGAGATCAAAGGACAAATCACAATACCAGCTTCTATAGACGAATAAAACAAAACACGAAAAATGTCGGAAATCTTCGTTTAATCCCACACACTTAGTTTTTTTTTTTCTTTCTTTCTCCTCAACCCTTGCCTTAACCCATTTCTCCTTTTTCATCTATTTTTTTTATATAAGTCTTTTTTTTTTACATAAATTCTTCTCCCTCTCCTCCCCCCCTCCTCCCCCTATCCGAATCCCAATCCACACAGGCTTCTTGACCATGACTTCGGTTTAGTCCCGACATTTCAAGGCATTCGGACTTAGTTTGCGCGGGAATTATAGATCGGTGAGATTAAAGTATAATTATGAAGTTATTTTAAAAGCTAGATTAATGGCTTTAT
>NC_051415.1:4972344-4972762 GCF_015228065.2 Penaeus monodon
GATATATAAATTCTTATATAAATATTTCCAGCACTTTCCAATTATTCACAATAATTTACAACTATTTTTTCTCTCTAAAAATCGTGTCCGTTTTCGTGACACCCATAAAGTTCTCTTTGTCGCAATGTTTTCCATTCGCGTTTGTTTTTTGTTATTTATCGTCTTAATGGTGTTCTTGTTTCACTGTTATTATTCAAGATACATACTTCCACGTATTACTCGTTGGATTCTTCGCTGTGTTGTCATATTAATGCATAAATATATCTTAAAAGTTCAAGAGTTCGTTCGATCAGAGTCACACGCAATCTTTCGCTCAGAATAACTTATTTGCATGTAATAAATCACGCAATTATTATTAAGTCTTCACTTTAAGTGAAAAAAAAACAATTAGAAACGAAGGACCAATTAATCTGAGACT
>NC_051415.1:4973048-4973268 GCF_015228065.2 Penaeus monodon
TTCCAATGCTAATTGCATCTGTCTGCGATACGAAATTTGCAAATGAACGAAACGTGCAAGAACACGACGATACAGCGAAATTGTTTATAGCGACGAGACATACAACAAAACAACGTGACTTGAGAAAAAACGAGACAAAGACATTGTAATGATCTGCTTATCAAGAAGATTTTTGGAATTTCCTATTTGCTTATGATGTAGTTACTGCCGATACTATTAT
>NC_051415.1:4973923-4974132 GCF_015228065.2 Penaeus monodon
TACCAGCATGTCGAATTCTACATGCTACCAGCATGTCAACAACAAAAAAACGTACACACCCTCACACACACACCTAACCCGCATGGTTTACACACAACATGGCATCGCAGCATTAGTACACGTCAACCATAAACTATTATTTGTTTATACCCTAAATATCCGAAATAAGACACGCTATAATTCTCCTTATTATTGTCTTTGCGTGACGA
>NC_051415.1:4974162-4974872 GCF_015228065.2 Penaeus monodon
CTTCCTTGTTTCTGGAATGACCCTTGGGAGATTATGTACACTCCCTAACGTGTATGTACATCATGGGCTACTTATAATTAAGCTAAGTCTACCTTCGAATTCCTATTGGAAAATATTAACTACATGTCATATTTTATCTTCACGTGAACCACGTTTTAGCTAGCAGCATTTAAGGAAAGAGTTAAAAAAAAAAGATACAAATATACACACACGTGCTAAGCCGTTACGTTTGTTACTGTGCTGGCAGACTACTATGGAAAGATATATCAACCTGCGTACGGTTTATGAAGGTAATGTACACATACACAGCAACACCCAACATGGCAGTGCCTATACAAGAACGCCAGCGTGTGTGTGTATGTACAACTACTAGCTGCGGTGTGGCTGCGAAGAAGAAAACACAGCGGTGGAATCTGAGAACACCTATGATCCACGCAGCTAGGAGAACAGGTAAAGGATTAAAAAAAAAAGAGAGAGAAAGAACAGACAGAAAAAAAGTGGAATCGATTGTTTTCTTTTCTTTACCTTTTGAGCTTTGCCCGTTTTTTCTTGAAGGCTCTCTTGACGCGGATGAGGATGAAGGCTGCAGTGCCGAAGCTCACGGAGGGCATCTTCCCCCTGGAGGGTGAGGCGGGGGCGTCTTCGCCGTCCTTGTCCATGGCGCCGAGGAAGGGCAGCAGCAGGAGCAGGAGGAAGAGGTAGCAGCCAGC
>NC_051415.1:4975030-4975360 GCF_015228065.2 Penaeus monodon
CTTTTGTTATCAATCAAGAACGAAAAAGCACGACGAAGGCTAGCCTTTCTCTCCTCCTTGTTTACGACCCCCTCACACCGCCGCCGCCACTGTAACAGAGGTCCCTCGCTTCCCCCATTGTCCCCAGATTCCCCTCAGCTGCCACGGGTCCTTGGCGACCGTCCGAAAGCTCCCCTCGACGTCGGAACGATCCGGTGGGGCCCAATGCCGCTCAGATCGCCGTCGGAAGCACGTCCACTGCACCGGATCAATCACGTGACCACCGCGCCGCAAACACACAGAGTAACACGCGAGCACACGTACACCAGCAATATCAGAGCGCGAAAAGAA
>NC_051415.1:4975392-4976015 GCF_015228065.2 Penaeus monodon
TTCCTTTCGGCGACGCAAGGGACAATTCTTCTTTCATTCTCTCTCTTTTCTCTTCTTCTTCGGGTGATTTAGCTGCCGAAGGACGAACTACGTGTGTGTGCGTGAGAGGGCAAGGTGTGTGAGACGAGTGAGAGCCTATCGCACCAGAGCGCCCATGACAGTCCCTCCTGACGAAGGGGGCGGATCCAAAAGATGATATACTCTTGCTTCGAGGGACGAGATCTTGCGGGCTGAGCGACAGCTACTCTCAGCGGTAATAACAGATGAGTTCCTGGCTTGTAACCCCACGGAAAAAATAACAACAAAAATCTACGCACACAGACACACGCGCGCAAAAATACAACTCGATTAATAGCAGGATTCTAAGAAATTCTCTCCATTGTTATAGCCAAAGACACACTCACGAGAGAGGAAAAGAGAGCACACACACACGCGCACAGGCTAATAAACCACCACTGCAGTGTATTCCCGTAAGCTAACTCTTGATACTGACAGTTACAATGGCACACTCGCGTATTCCTTTTTGGCGTAAGAGTGGCATCGGTTTTCAAGCTTCTCTCGCGGTTTAAGTTGTTCACTTGTCAAGCTGTAGAAGAGAAGGTGTTTCTATACGGCGTGTCACC
>NC_051415.1:4976052-4976385 GCF_015228065.2 Penaeus monodon
GTGGAATTCGTCGTGTTTTTCTCACGTTTTATAATCGTAATTATTATTATTTGGTACGAAGTCGCACTCTTTGTTGGAGATTTTACTTACAGTTGTCTTTTGTAAATGGATTTTACTTACATATCCTTTCCTTTGATGAGTTGTAACTTTTTTTTTCCTTTTTTTCTCTAGTATATCAAGCACTTAATTTATCATCCATGATCTGACAAAGCTAAATGTGTCATACAAATCACTTTTTTCTCAGAATTTCATTTTCAAACTCACTTTCTCTCGCCGTTCCGCGCAAAAGGTAAAATAACAAAACAAAAATGTAGAACATGTTATTATTAATTT
>NC_051415.1:4976529-4976820 GCF_015228065.2 Penaeus monodon
TAATGGATAACAACACCGGGCGGATAAAAAAAAAAAAAAAAGGAGGGGAGGTGGGGTGATTTTGAAGGGGAAGTGACACGGAATTGGACAGGAGCAACACAAGTGAGAAAAAGGGGGGGTTGGGGGGGGCCCTCGAACCGCCCCTACCCCCGGGCACACAACGAACCCACCGGGAGTGAGAGGCGAGAAGGCAAGAGAGAGCAGACGCGTATGTGGGAGAGCGGCGGAGAGAGGGTGACTGTGCGCCAGCCGGGCCGTCACCCACGGTTCTGAGCACACCCTGCCTGCGAA
>NC_051415.1:4977559-4977664 GCF_015228065.2 Penaeus monodon
GTGTTGAGGTGGGTCGTCGAGTTGTGTGCGCGCTTGGTGTATGTTGCATTATTCATCTTATCTTGGGAGGTTCGAGTGCATCCTACTATTATATACGCTATTTAT
>NC_051415.1:4978045-4978116 GCF_015228065.2 Penaeus monodon
TCCTCTCTCTATCTCGTTCTCTATTCATTTTTTCTCGTATCGCTACACCCCATTAACTGCCTACTTCGTCG
>NC_051415.1:4978765-4978860 GCF_015228065.2 Penaeus monodon
ATTCAGGAATATCGACGAAGTAAAGTTTTTGTATCTAAGCGCCTCCTATGCATGTTCAGGTCATGTGGCTAGCAGTTCTTTGTTGCTAGCAGCGG
>NC_051415.1:4979119-4979607 GCF_015228065.2 Penaeus monodon
TGTTTTCTTTTATGTATGAGAAACCATCACAAGGAAACTAAACTAGAAGAAACCAGTGTAAACCATTCACCAAGCAATAACTATCCCACAACACGAATCTACTAGCAGGACCCCAGACTAGCAAGAATTCGGCTAGCAAACATAACTAGCAACCCCATATCAGCCCCAAGGCAAATGCCACACGGGGTAGCCAGAGTTATTGATTGTGCTAAATATATATTCTGACAAAACAACTTTCTTTTTTTTCAAATTATTTTCTCAGCCCGGAATGCCTCCCTCCCAAAGGCACATGCACACACACGTCAGCACGTTCGGCATGGAACATTTGTACAACATTCGAACACGTGCCTCGACTATTGGCTTCGTTCACTTCTGGTTGTAAGTGTCGACATGGTATTTGTTTACTGTTTTGGAGTGTAGTGTGTATTTGTTAGTGGTGTTTATCTGTTTGTTTTTGTTTTGAGTGTGGGAGATGAGTCGTTTTTTTA
>NC_051415.1:4979653-4979738 GCF_015228065.2 Penaeus monodon
ATCTTGAGCATGTATTTGTTTCCACGTGAAAGGCAGTGAAATATATATGGAAAAAAAAGATACATAGACGTGTCTACACAATCCC
>NC_051415.1:4979823-4979921 GCF_015228065.2 Penaeus monodon
CGCCCACATCTCACGTATCCTCACCCCCCCCACCCACCCACGCACAACCGGACGATATTCTCCTTCGTCAACCATTTTCTCGACGCCAGGTCCGCCAC
>NC_051415.1:4979971-4980156 GCF_015228065.2 Penaeus monodon
CGGTGGCAGAGGCTATCGACAGCGACCCAACAGGAGCGCGAAGTCCACATCCTTGCAATAACTGGAGCATGAAGGGATATGGGAGACGGGACGGCCGCCCTTAGCGCTCCGAAGGAAGCTGCAGCTCGCTTGCGCATCGCATCTTCAAATCGTAATCATTCTTGAAGAAAAGTAGAATGTGTGTC
>NC_051415.1:4980509-4980976 GCF_015228065.2 Penaeus monodon
TCTTATTCTTAGTGTTGATATGTAATCACAGTGAGGCACAATAGAGCAGTCTCACTTGCAACGAAGAAGACGGAGAAAAAGAAAGACGGAAGAGGAGGAGGAGAAAGAAAAAAGGTGTAAAGATGGAGGAGGAGGAAAGGAGGATAAAACGATTTAAAACATGAAAGAGAAATGAAGAAAGAAGAAGAATAAGAAAATGATCAATAAAGAAAAAAAAAAAAAAAAAGAAAACGATAATGTGATTAAAAATAATTAATTTTTGAAGAAGAAGAAGAAGAAAAAAAAAAACAATAATAGTGAGAGAAATGAAGACAACAAAGCAGGAGAAAAAAAAATAGAAAAGGGAAGAATAACTACACGAAGAAATGAGGAAAGAAGGAAAAAGAAGAAGAGAGAAAACTGGATTATCACTATTCCATCACATGCATTTGAAAACAGGCAAGTCGAGACGAGAAACCGATATCTCG
>NC_051415.1:4981005-4981074 GCF_015228065.2 Penaeus monodon
GAGAACATTCTTATCCTGATTTTAATTATTTCGTTGTTGTTGATCTTTAATGCTTAACGTCTGTCTGTC
>NC_051415.1:4982063-4982435 GCF_015228065.2 Penaeus monodon
TTTTTTTTTTTTTTACGAAGATATATCATTGCCTCATAGAAAAAGGTCACCCCATGAATTAAACACAAGTTCAATATCCAGGAAGTCGTCGGTTCGAAAAAAAAAATGCGGTTTGAAGTTTCGAGATTGATTTTTTTCCTCAGACTTTAAGATTAAAAAATGAAACAAATAAATATGATAATCGGCGCTGTATGTATTTCGATTCATGGTCTTCACATCAAAGTATTTTCATGATAGTTCATATCCCGAGTGGCTTGAGGACTGAAGGGGTATATACAGTATAAAAAAAATGTATAAAAAAAAAAATGTACACATACAGACAAACTCGAAAAATCTTACGACCCCTGAGGTGTATTTCAGTTTTCTTACACA
>NC_051415.1:4982897-4983482 GCF_015228065.2 Penaeus monodon
CTCTACCTGAATTCCATGTGATTAAACATCTCACATTTCGGTCTCTTTCTTATCCACTCAGAAGATTCAATGATCGCAAAGGAAATGTTCACCTTCTCCAGAGTTCATTACTTCCACCTTTGAACTATGGGACCAATTACATGTAGAAGGAGAGGAGGAAGGGAGAATGGGAGAAGGGAGAGGGGGAGGTAGGAAGGGAGAGGAGGAGGGAAGAGGGAGGGAGAGGAGGAGGGAGGCGGCGGAGGGAAGGGAGGGAGGAGGAGGGAGAGGAGGGAGGGAGGGAGGGAGAGAGGGAGGAGGAAAGGAGAAAGGGGGAAGGGAGGGAGGGAGGAAGGAGGGGAGGAAGGGAGGGAGGAGAGGGGGAAGGATGGAGGGAGGGAAGGAGAGGCGAGTTGAGGCATGGGGGAGGCAGAAGAGTGGAAGGGAAGAGGGAGAGGGGAAGCAGGGTGGATGAAGAGAAGGAGGGAGAAGAGGGAGATGGGGGAGAGAGGAGGATAGGAGGTGAGAGATAGGAGGAGGTTCGATGAGAGGCAAAGAGAAAAGAGGAAAGAAGAGAGTAAAGGAAAGGATGAAGCATGAGGAAGG
>NC_051415.1:4983795-4984249 GCF_015228065.2 Penaeus monodon
CCCCCCCCATTCAACCCAAAAAATCTGCAACCAAAACAAAAAACAGCCCCCCAAAAAAAAAGGAGGCCCAGGACCCCGCCCTAAGATTTTTAAACCACCCTTTTAAAAAAATTACTCCCCCCCCCCCCCGACCAGAGGCAAAAGAGGGCAGCCAGTCACACACTCACTCGGTCAGATTAGCAAGGCCTAGCCCGGGAATCGCAGCGTTTCTTCCCATCTGCTGACTCTTTTTGTCTTGGGTTTTTTTTGGGGTTCCCGGGTTTTTGCTTTCTGTTTTTCCCTGTCTTTGTGGGGGGGTTTGTGTTTGCTTTGTTTTTTTTTTTGTTTTTGTTTATTTGTTTGTTTTGTCTTTGTTGATTTGTTTTTTTTTGTCTTTTTTACTTTTTGTTGTTTGCTTTAGGGTTTGTTGTTTGGTGGGGGAAGGAGGGGGCTGGTGAGGATGGGGTAAAGAAAG